>NC_044988.1:95327400-95472400 GCF_008728515.1 Papio anubis | reverse complement strand
ACTAGGAAAAGAGGGGAAAACAATGGCTATTCCATACTGAGCTCTATACTGCATGCAAGGTGGCCGTGCTGGGAGGTTTGTTTACAAGCGGAATCTCACTGGATTCTTGCCACAGCCCGGAGAGGCATTCACTAGGATCATGCCTGTTTTTACAGATGAGAACATGGGCTCAGAGAAGTGCAGTCACTTACCCAAGTCACACAGCGGATATCTAGGAAGCAGCAGAGTGGGTTTTGACCCCAGAGCTATTGCCTCCAGCGTTGCGTGACGCCACACCCCAGCCCAGGAAATGACTTTCCTATGGTCTTGAGCATGTCAGTTCCCAGGTCTGAAGGTCCAGGTTGACTTTGTGGGTCCAGGAGCCCTTACACTGTGGGATGTTCATCACAGTAACGGTTGTCAAACATCAAACATAGTAGGCACTCAAAAATGTCTTTATTTCCATTCTCTTTTTTTCTTTCCTTTTACCCCCACCCAATCTAAGCCAGAGTCAGTTCCAGGTTGTAACCCCAGTGGAAGGAGGCCAGGCAGGGAAACCGAGATAAGTGGCAGCTGTTGCATGGGCAGAGTCTGCCTGTCTAGATTAAGAGGTGGGCTGGGCATGGAGCCGACTGACATTTCCTCTGTCCTTCCTCCACCGCTGACCCTGTGTGGTCGGGGAGGCCTGTGTGCCTGCTGCTCTATCAGACCTCACCTCTCAAATTCATTCTTCCTCCTGCCACCTCAGTGCCTGGCCCCGGGCTGCACACTGGGGACGCAGGAGAGTCAGACCCAGATCTCCACCTGGAGGAGACCACAGCCTAGGGGAAAGGCAGCCTGGGACCTGGGCAGTTCTAATCCAGACTGGCCATGAGAGCCCAGGGAGAATCGAGATGTCTGCCTGAGCCCAGAGAGGGCTTCGTCACTGCCATCACTGCCAAGGGGCATGGTGGGTACAGGGGCAGGCTCAAATCCCAGCTCTTCCACTGAGAAGCTGTGTGACCTTGGGTATGTTCCTTTGCCTCTCTGTGCCTCATCTGCTTCAGAGGCAAAATGAGAACAGTATGAGTGCCTCCTCATGGGGATGTCAAGGGCATTCAGCAAGCTGGTCCCGGCCAAACACTGGGGCTTGGTCCTGCTCCCCAAGGGCAGGTGTTCCAGGCATTTTCCAGACCCATTGTCCGGAAAAGTAACTGAAGTCTCTAGGAGTCCGGTGACTTGCCACCGCTCACCCATCTGCTGGAGCTGACACGGCGGGCTCTGAGGCACATCTCCTGGCTATAAGCTCTCTAAGGATAGGGACCTAGACTGGTCTGCCTTCTGGATCATTGAACTTCCATGCCCTGCCCAGGGGATGAGGAGGGAAGAGAAGGGGAAGGAAATTGAGATGGGTCCTGGAGGATGTCACCGGAAAGAAAAGAGGCTGAGGACACCCCAGGCAGAGAGAACAGCATGGGCAAAGGCAGGGAGGTGTGAGAAAGGCCACTGCGTGCAGAAAACTGAAGCCATCCAGGACTCCTTGGAATGAGAGGTGGGTGACAGAATAGGAGAGGCAAATCTGAGCTAGTGGTGTGCTAGTAAATGCTTAACAACTAGCTTTCTTTATTTTTATTTTTATTTTTTTTGAGACGGAGTCTTGCTCTGTCACCCGGGCTGGAGTGCAGTGGCCGGATCTCAGCTCACCGCAAGCTCCGCCTCCCGGGTTTACGCCATTCTCCCGCCTCAGCCTCCCGAGTAGCTGGGACTACAGGCACCCGCCACTTCGCCCAGCTAGTTTTTTTGTATTTTTTGTAGAGACGGGGTTTCACCGGGTTATCCAGGATGGGCTCAATCTCCTGACCTCGTGATCCGCCCGTCTTGGCCTCCCAAAGTGCTGGGATTACAGGCTTGAGCCACCGCGCCCGACCAACAACTAGCTTTCTTTAACACTGAAATGAGGAGAGGAGAGAGGCCCTGATGTGTAGCATTTGCCAATTCACGCAGTGTGAATACTCCCACCATGACTGATTTTAAGCTACTAACATGACATCAACCAGCTCACAAAATTCCTGAAAAGTTAACAATCAGCTTTTGTGATTCAGGGGAGCCTGAGTAGGTGGGGGCCCTCCTCCAGGGACTGCCCGGCTGGACCTCGCCTCTGCTCACACGTGAAGGCTGTTTCCTGCCAATGATGGTTCTGTGGGCCTCAACTCCCCACCTGAGCAATGGGCTAATGGTTCTTAGGCAGAGGCAGAGGCAGGACCAATGAGGTGGACCCAAGTCCAAGTACAGTGACATCTTTATCTTAATTTCCCAGCCTCATCTCCACCTGGGGCAAAAGTGGGGTGATGGGCAGGCAGAGGGAGTCCAGGACCCACCCAGGCCCTCCTCCCAGCCCACTGTCTCCCACCCCAGCCAAGCAGGTGGTGGCAGGGTCACCTTGGGAAGAGTTATTGGGGCCTGAGAAGAAGGGGGAAGATATTATGCACCGAAGGCTGCAGCCGAGGACACTAATCTGAACAGACAAGGAATCAATGGGAATTTCTATTTAGGGAGGAAATCAATAGGAATTTCAAGGTAGGAAAAAAGGGAATTACCTTTAATTGGAGTTCTGGTCCAGCCAGTTCTCTAGTGAGGCCAGGGCTCACCTGGTCCTCAAGGGACAGCCAGAACGGACCCTCAACCTGCCCCAGCCCTGCCTGGGGTGCCTCCCACCGGGTAAGAGACACCTTCTCTCAAGGAACCATTTAATCTCTGGCTAGGAAGCCAGGATTGAGTCGGCAAACAGAGATCTCCAAAACCAGGCACAGAAAGCTCCGTCTCCTCATCCGTTAGGTGGGGACAATAGGGGCCTCATCAGTGAGAAGCAAATCCCAGGTGTGTAAGAGGCTCACAGTGAATAGTGGTGCCAGGCACTGTCCCAAGTCCTTTGCCTGTGTTAATAAGGGTTAGCAAATCTAATCCATACTAAGCCCCACTATTACTATTACTATCTCCATTTTATAGAGGAGGAAACTGAGGCACCAAGGGGTTAAACAACTCGTGCGAGGTCACATAGCTGGGAAACACAAGCCCTGGCACAGGGCTCAAACCCTGTGCTCTGCTGCCCCATGGTAGGTGTTCAGCCCTGTGAGATATGTCCCAGGTGGTCCACGTCCCATCCAAGGGAAATCAGATGGGTGGGGGTGACTGCCTGGGGCATGGGGGCCCTGCCCAGGAAAGGGCAGGATAAGTTCAAGCCACGTGGAGAGGGGCCTGAAAGCAGCTGCCCCCATTGTTGTGCCCTCAAATGCACACACAGACATCCCCCTGGATCCTGTCCCCCAGGAAAAGGACACCCTCAGAAGGAGGCCCAGGACCACCCAGATGTCTACGTAGACCCCACTGGAGGCCAAATGTGGCTGCTCAACAGTGCCTGGCAACCAAGCTCTGGTGTAAAGTGGGACTGGGAAACACCCCTGCCTCAAGAACGGCAGGTGCCACCCCCACTGGGAGTCATCTGGGAGCCGGAGCCTGGGCCAGGGTCACAGGAGGGAAACTCCCCTGGGCTGGGAGCTGGGTGCTTTTCTGTGGTGTCTCCCCAGATCCTCCTACACACCCTGTGCAGATGAGGGACCGTGCCCCAGAGGCAAATCTGGGAGCAGCAGAAGGAGCGGAAGGTCAGCCCCCATCCACCTTCCCCCAAAGTGGTTTTCTTATTTGTTTGTTTTTAGACAGGGCCTCACTCTGTTGCCCAGGCTGAGTGCAGTGGTGCAATCACAGCTCACTGCAGCCTCTATCTCCCAGGCTCAGGCAATCCACTCACCTCAGCCTCCCAAGCAGCTGGGACCACAGGTGTGTACCACCATACCTAGCTAATTTTTTAAAATTTTCTTATAGAGATGGGGGTCTCACTGTGTTGCCCAGGTTGGTCTCAAACTCCCGGACTCAAGAGATCCTCTTGCCTTGGCCTCCCAAAGTGCTGGAATTACAGGCTTGAGCCACCGTGCCGGGCCAGAATGGGATCTTTTACAGCAGCACATTGGTCTGATGACCGTTGAGACTTTGATTAAAAAGACTGAGAGGAAGCTAATGGGAACCTATGGCTGACACCACAGGGAGAAGGAGTCAGAGGGAGAATCTGTTGTGTGTTTGTCCCCAACCCCAGGCCCGCATTCTTCCTGATGGGGGACACTCCTGTGCCTCTGTGATCCCCGTTTTACAGACGAGAAAACTGAGGACAGGGGAAGGTGTTCCCCCAGGATCACACGTGACCAGGAGGAGGCAGCAGCTTGGAGCCCCGCCTGTCCTCCACCATCACACCCTCTCTGTGGATGCTGAGGGTACAGCCAGCCACGCTGCGCAGGTCTCCAGGGGTCCGCAGAAGGCAGGGGAGGGGAGGGGAGAGGGATGGAGAGTGGGAGAAAATTAAGAGCCAGCACGTGGCTGTTCAGAGCTGGATCTGGTGGTGGGAGCTGAGATGTACGGGAGGGGAGAGGGTGCAGGCCCCTAGCCGGCACCCCGCAGACCAACTTTCGACTTAGGTCTCTGACGCCCATGGAGTCCTGGATGCTGGGCAGGGAAACTGAGGCAAGTTGCCGGTTGTAAGGACAGACAAGGCAGGTGCTTGGGGCTTCCAGAGTCCCCAGTGATTCTGCCCCCAACACCACTCTCCCCACTTCTCTAGTTCCAGCCCGAGCCTGGCGGAGGGGGTGGGGGGCACGCAGGACAAAGGAGCGGTGAAGGCTGGGGGCCCGAAGGGCTGGAGTTCCGCTTCGGAGCTCATGGCGAGGCCGGGGTAGGGGCTTGGCTCCTCTGAACGTCAGTTTCCTCCTCTGTGGAAAAGAGGCGTCAGGTTGTCCTAAGGATTGGAAAAAACATGAACTGTAGAGCGCTGACCCCAGTGAAGCGCCGAAGGGATGTTTGCTGAGCGAGGAAACAGGTCCCTGGTCAGACAGACAGACAGACGAGCGTGGCTGAGTGGGTGAAGGAATGACTGCGCCTGGCCCTGACCAGCCAGCCTGGCAGAGAGGACCCCTGCTGGTGACTCCAATCCAAGACACACAGTCCCCAGAGTGTGTGCCCCTGCCCCACCTGTCCCAGGGGACACCTCCACACAGGCAGTGGGGCCATTGTCTAAGAATGGCCACGTGTGTCCCGGGCCTGGATCTGGACCACGGTGGGCCACTAGCCACCATCCCCACCCTTCCAAGAGGGCAACTGCCCCCTGATGTCCCTCGCCATCTTTTATGACCCAAGCAGTACACACAGCCCTGCTTCATGAAAACAAAACGAGCTGCATCAACAGCAGACAGCAGGCTTTCCAGGCCACCAGTTCTGGGGACCAATTCAAGGGAGAAAGAAGGCCTGGCCTCCAAGCCTGCCTTGTACCCTCACTCGGGGATCCTGGGACCACTCCCTCTTGGGAAGCAGAGGCCCAAAACCACAACAAACTTAGGCTGAGTGATTGAGCAGAGGCTGCCACAGCTAAGCCCAGGTTCTGTTTCTGCCCTGGGGGTCCCAGACCATCACCACCCCACTAAGGCACTCGTACAGGGCACTCCGGGGGCATTCTCCCTCTCCAGCCTCGGGACAGCCTACCAGATGTGGATCACGACCCCTGCCTCACAGACAGGGGAGGAAAGCGAGGCTAGGGGTAGGTAGGAAGCAGCTCATCCAAGACCCTGTAGGCCCTGGTCTGTCTGACTCTGCTCCCTGGTCACAGATGTCCTGGGGCCGGCGTCCAGCTCCCCCTGCACTCTGGGATGTATGAAGTCAGCCTCCTTCCTCCCTCCTCCAGACTCCTCAGCTGAGCCTGCCAGAGTCTCAAGCAGAGATGAGACCCATCCCTGTCCCCTCTCAGGTCACTGGGCTCAGCCGGGCTCAGCTGGAGCTGAAGGTTATTGCAAACTGCCAGGGCCCTGCTCACCTCATTAAGTCCAGGGAGCAGGGTCAGCGGCTTTTACAAGCCCCATAAAGCATTGTTCGTGGCCACTACAGCATGCAGCTGGCCCTGGCGACCAGTCCCTCCCTGGGCCCAGGACAGGAGGGCGACAAGTTCCTTCCTTAAGGAACTCATCTCCCGGATTCATAAAATCACTGGAAATGTCATGGGTGGTCTGTGCCCCAACAGATAATTACAGGGTGACACCCCTGCCCTGGAGGCTGCTGTCGGGGAGGTCAATTCTCCTGACAGAGGCCCTGCAGCTTGCCCGGTCTTGCTGGGCCAGCACTACGTTAATAAATGCTTTGAGCCTATTATCTCACTGAGTCCTTGAAACAGCCCTATAGAGTAACACAGCCAGCCCCATTTTACAGA
The DNA here is from genome assembly GCF_008728515.1 of Papio anubis. Classification (NCBI taxonomy): domain Eukaryota; kingdom Metazoa; phylum Chordata; class Mammalia; order Primates; family Cercopithecidae; genus Papio; species Papio anubis. The sequence goes on along the minus strand of NC_044988.1, from coordinate 95,466,144 downwards.
TGTGGGAACAGAGGGGCCCAGACGGGTGGTCAAGGTGGAGACTGCAGAGCTGGGATTTGAACCCAGAGCTGCCAGGGCCCGAGCCAAGCTCCAAAGAGCCCCTTCGCTGACTACGAGCACCACTTTGTGGTTTGAGCAGGGCAGTCCCGCTTTAGTGAAGAACCCCAAATGCTCCAGATCACCCTGCTTGGGTGCATACATAAGGCAGCAATAGCAGGAATTAACAGAGCCACAATGCAAGCTTCTTGCTGGTTCCCAGGCCTGCCTGCATGATGCGGAATCTCAGCAACCCCCAAGGACACCCCAGACACTTCTGGGAATCCTGGAGGGTGTCTCCAATAGGCTCGGAAGCCTGTCCACCCGGGTCTGTCCTACTGGCCCCAGTGAGAATGTCCCCAGTTGGCTGTGGTCACCAGGACAGGGCAGCTGCCCTCCCCTCTGTGCCTCTGCAGCTCTGCACCTCTAAGACTGAACACTCCTCTGCCCATTCAGAAGGGCCCATCCCCGCTCCCCAGCCTCCCAGGCCCCAAGACGCATGCTCCTCTGAGCATGAGTCAAGCCCCATCCCCTCAGCAGGGAGGGAGTGGTCAAGCCCCTGGATCCGTGGCCTGGCGGTTCCAGGTCTGGGTTGGGAAGTGGCTCCCTGACTCGCCAGCCATGTGAACCTCAGGGACCTTCCTTGCCTCGTTGGTGAAATGTCGGCCACTGTGAGGAAAAGGCGGGAGACCCCAGCCCCACCCTGCACAGGGCCCAGTGCACAGCACCCCTCAAAGGCAGCGTTTGATGTTCTCCCACATAATCCTCGTTGCCCACCACCTCTCTATACCAACCGCCTCCCTCCTGTTCAACTCACCCCCCTGGAAACCTAAGAAATGGGGGGGTCCCCCGCCCTGATGCCAGTCTGGACACTGCTCTACAGACAACATCCTCTGAACTTTTCTTGGGCCCCCAGCTGCCACCCTACCCTGCTGGATGGGTCCTGTGTACCCCACAATATTCGCACATCCCCCACCACGCTTCACCCCAGAGCAGGCTTGGTGGGAGGGGAGGAGGAAGAGGACCCTTGGCCTGGGAGTCACCCCTGAGGTGTTGAAGTCCCCCATGGGTGTGGAGGGGCATTGGGCATGAGGGGGTGTCCTGCCCACTTCCTCAGTGCAGAAATCTTGCTGGGAGACACTAGCTGGCTGATGCTGCCATAGGTGGGGGGTGGGGCAGAGGGCAAGGATTACAGAATTTCAAAAGCTGCTTTACACCACAAAAGTGTAAGCATGCACACTCACGCACACACACTCACGCATGCACACAGACACACACACACACACAGAAGGGGTCCAGCATCCTCCATGGTCCGGCTTTTCTCCAATGTAAGCAGCAATCTCAGTCACTCCCTGTTACCAGGAGAATCTGACCTTGAGTGTCCGAAAAGCTCAGATGTTACATGTGTGCCTCTGATGCCCGGGTGCTGACACACTTGTGCATGAGCAAACATCTGCGTACAAGACTGTGGACAAACAGGTCTGTGTCCATGCAGCCACAGATGCACACTTGCATTCTGTCATAGTCAGACACTTGTGCACACAAACACAGACACACACTCTGATTTAGAGGCCTGAGACCCCTGCACCAGTGTGCTCAGGTATACACTCCACATGCATGGAGTGCAGAATGAGGCAGGTGTCCCAGGCCACCTGCTGTACTCCAGCATCAGGTGGGCTATCAGGGTGCTGCTGCTCTGCCCTTCACCCCATGCCCTCAGAATGCCCTTGAGGGAGGGGCAGGGCTCTTCCAAGCCCTTGAAAGCCCCATGGGAAGCCCTGGGGCACACGGCACAGATTGCCTCCATCACCACGGATACTGCATCATCACAGATACTCCATCACCATCACCACGGGGCCCACCTACAACCATGGGAGCCTGGAGCCCCCAGGGCAGGAGTGACCCTTGCGGGGTTAAGTGGGCAACCTCAGTGAGCAGCCAGGAGATGGACTTCCTGGAAGGCAGGGGAAGTCTCCCCAGGAGACGGGAGGAGGGGAGGCGATAGGGAAGAGGAGCAGGAAGAAGGGGAAGGAGGAGGGAGATGGGAGGAAGAAGAAGAGGAGGGGAGGGGGCCCAGGGGAAAGAGGTTGGTAGCTATCATTGAACAGGAATCCCTACCACACCTAAGGGACCATGAAATTCACTTGTTCATTGTCTATCATTCATCGTCTAGCTGCCGCCCCCTCCTGCTTAGAACCTAGATTGGGGCAGCACATTTTAGATCCTCAATAAATGTTTGTTGAATGAATGCAAGAAAGCCTAGTTCTGGGTCCTCATCTGCAACCTGGCCCTCTGACCCTCTTGATCAGCCACCTGGCTGCTAGGCCAGCCTCCCTGTGGTGTCAGGCCTAAAAATAAAATTCAGCACTATGTGCCACCCCGACATCTGATGAAATCTGGAGAGCCTGACCCCAAGTTTCCTACCCCTCTCAGCTCCTGTGGATAAGGTCCAGCCTAACCACCTTCCCTATCAAATGGAGCAGGCACAGCTCCTGCTGATCCCCACACAGCCAGTCACACCCTCCTGTGGGAATGAGGGCACCCCAACTTTTTCATACCCCAAAACCTGTCTCTCACAGCCCCTGGTTGTTCACACTATTCCCAAGAACAGCTGTGGGTGGCCCTGTGTAACATATGGTGTCCTCCTCCCCCAGTCTGTTAGTCTGTGTGACAAAAATGCAGCTGCCGTTCTCATCTGTCCTGTGGCAGGTGTTGTGTGCTCAGCCATTCTATGACTCTATTGGGGATTCTCTCCCTCACCAATGGGGTGAGTAGAAGGGGGTTAAAAAAAACTCCTCTCCCATTGGGGAAATGGTTGGCTACCACCAGCTGACCCTCTAGCTGACCACAGATAAAAAAAATGAGCCCAGCCAAGACCAGAAGAACCACCTAGATGAGCCCAGCCCAAATTGTCAACCCACAGAACAGAAAGATGAGCTAAATAAATGATTGTGTGTGTGTGTGTGCTTTTATTATTATTATTATTATTATTATTATTATACTTTAAGTTCTAGGGTACATGTGCACAATGTGCAGGTTTGTTACATATGTATACATGTGCCATGTTGGTGTGCTGCACCCATTAACTCGTCATTTACATTAGGTTTTTTTTTTTTTTTTTTTTTTGAGACAGAGTCTTGCTCTGTCACCCAGGCTGGAGTGCAGTGGCGTGATCTCAACTCACTGCAAGCTCCGCCTCCCGGGTTCATGCCATTCTGCTGCCTCAGCCTCCCAAGTAGCTGGGACTACAAGTCCCTGCCACCACGCCTGGCTAATTTTTTGTATTTTCAGCAGAGACAGAGTTTCATCGTGTTAGCCAGGATGGCCTCGATCTCCTGAACTGGTGATCCACCCACCTCGCCCTCCCAAAATGCTGGGATTACAAGCGTGAGCCACTGCGCCTGGCCATAAATGGTTGTGTTTTAGGCCACTAAGTTCTGGGGTGGTTTCTTACACAGCCAAGGCTAACTGGTACACCACCTCACAAGGTCGAGGGCTGCTGTGAGGGATTAAATGACAGACTGCAGTTCAAGTCCTCATAACAGTGCCCAGAACAGTAAGACCTCAGGAAACAACAGCTATTTTTATTTGAAAACCACTCTTTGAGGCCTGCATGGAATACAGATGTAATAGAAAGTATGAAGATGCTACTAGAGAAAGACATAGAAATGGTTGCCAAATTGTCTTTAACACAAATGGCACCTTTGCTTGTGGAGGGGTTTCATCAGTCAGATAAACAGAGACCTACTGTGGTCTGGCATAGAGGGCCACAGTAGGTCTGAATCATAAAGAACAGGAATTCTGGAGTGTTCTCCCACTCCTTAGGGGCAGGGAGATGGGGGCTCTATAAGGGAGGTGGGCTCAAGCAAAATGGTGGCAACCTAGGTCCTGAATGTGAAAAGTTCTGAGAAGGGGGAAATGTTCTGGGGAATAGAGATTAAGGGTGGTGAAATGTCCTCTAACTTCAGGTTGTTTCTATGTGTACTGCACAGTAGTTCACACTCTGCTAGCCCCAGACCTTGAAGCAGTACCTGAAACCCATAGTGGACTTGTGTCTATGGAGCTTCATACAGCAGGGTGTCCATGGGGTAGGTAGAGCAGGGTGGAGGTGAAGCTGGGGCATCAGCTGATAAGATGGGTGGAGACAGAGAATCCATCTGGCAGGGCATGGCCAGACCTAGCCCCGACCCCATCCCCTCCACTGATTCCAGAGGTCCCGGGGAGGGGAGGTTGCTGAGACTGAAGGACAAGTCTGTGGGCCCAAATCATTTTCTTTGTCTGTGAAAGGAAATGGAAGGTCCAGGAGGCTGGAGGGCTGGACCACACTGAAGGGACATAAAACAGAGGAAAGTTCAGTTCCTGCCCTTGGGGACTTCTCAGTCTAGAGCAGGCAAGATGAAGCAAGAGTAGAAATAATCATACCCTTGGGACTATAAGAAGTGTAAAAAGTGAAAGGCAGTTTCAGAAGAAAGTGTGGTCACATCTATTTGGGAAAGGGAGTGATGAGAAACAAAGGGAGCATTGGAGAGGAGCGTCAGAGGAGAGGCAGAATTCATAGAACCTGCACCTTTGTGTCTCACACACAGACACCCTAACTGCCTTTCAGCAGCCAAGTGGGGGCCTCAGTGCCCCCGCTGATGAGCAAACCCTTGGGACCGTGCTTGGGGTGCCGCCTGAGAGCCCACAACTTGTTTCTGACAACATGGACATCTTTGTGCCTGAGTGTCAGGCAATGATTTTGATACTTTATTGCACATCTCCTTTATTGTTTAATAAGGACAAGGAGGAAATGGAAAAACGACGAAAAGTCCAATGTTAGTAACAAAATTGATTGTTCCTCTAAGAAACAAATGGGCAAAGATGGAAACCATTGGTCATGCCAAAAGGTGTAACACTTTAGCCTCAGTTAGATGTTCGCTGGATGTAAGCCAGTCAACCATGCGCTGACTGATTGTGAAGGGAAAGGACAGAATTAAAGAATGCTTGGAATCCTGGAAATTTGTTGTTGAGAATTGGGTCAAAGTGTTATGGCAGAATTAGGGATTTTGTAATAGCTTTATCTCTCTGAGAGGAAGCACTCAATTTCTGCACACACTTCAGGAACACATTATAAAACACATAAAAACAGGCACTTCGCCAAAACCAGACGAAATCACAATGAAAGAAAACTATAGACTAATTACTCTTGTGAGTATAGATGCAAAAACACTCAACAAAATGCTAGAAAACTGAATTCAGCAATATATAAAAAGGATTATATCCCATGACCAAGGGAGATTTATCCCTGTAATGCTGGGGTGGTTTAACACCCAAAAACCAATAAACGTAGTATGCCATATCAATAGAATAAAGAACAAAAATCACACGATTATCTCAGGAGACACAGAAACGTGTCTGACAAAATTCAACACCCTTCTTGCTAAAAACCACTAAACTAAACTAGGAATGGAAGGTAACTTCCTCAACCTGATAAAGGCATCCATAAAAACCCACAACTAACATCATACTCAAGGGTGAAAGACTGACTACTTTCCTTCTAACATCAGGAACAAGATAAGAATGTCTGCTATTCCCGGCCGGGCGCGGTGGCTCAAGCCTGTAATCCCAGCACTTTGGGAGGCCGAGACGGGCGGATCACGAGGTCAGGAGATCGAGACCATCCTGGCTAACACGGTGAAACCCCGTCTCTACTAAAAATACAAGAAAATTAGCCGGGCGAGGTGGTGGGCACCTGTAGTCCCAGCTACTTGGGAGGCTGAGGCAGGAGAATGGCGTGAACCCGGGGGGGCGGAGCTTGCAGTGAGCCGAGATCGCGCCACTGCACTCCAGCCTGGGGCACAGAGCAAGACTCCGTCTCAAAAAAAAAAAAAAAAAAAAAAAAAGAATGTCTGCTATTCCCACTGCTTATTTTTCACTTTTTTTCTTTTTTTTTTTTTTGTGGGTTTTTTTTTTTCTCTTCCCACTTCTATTCAACGTTGGACTAGAAGTCCTAGCCAGGGGCAATTAATTAAGCAAGAAAAGGAAATAAAATACTTCTAGACTGGAAAGGAAGAAGTAAAACTATCTCTATTTGCAGATGAAATGGTCTTGTGTATAGAAAATCCTAAGAAATACAGATACACACAAAAAAACTCATTGGAGCTAATAAATAAGGTAGATTTCAGGACACAAAATCAATATTCAAAAATCAATTGTGTTTCTATACGGTACCAATAAATAAGCCAAAACTGAAATTAAGAAAACAATTCCAGCTTCCTCTTTCCCTAAGCCGCCTGAGGTAATCTGTGAAAATGGTTCGCTATTCACTTGACCCGGAGAACCCCACGAAATCATGCAAATCGAGAGGTTCCAATCTTCGTGTTCACTTTAAGAACACTCGTGAAACTGCCCAGGCCATCAAGGGTATGCATATTCGAAAAGCCACGAAGTATCTGAAAGATGTCACTTTACAGAAATAGTGCATACCATTCCGACGTTACAATGGTGGAGTTGGCAGGTGTGCCCAGGCCAAGCAGTGGGGCTGGACACAAGGTCGGTGGCCCAAGAAGAGTGCTGAATTTTTGCTGCACATGCTTAAAAATGCAGAGAGTAATGCTGAACTTAAGGGTTTAGATGTAGATTCTCTGGTCATCGAGCATATCCAAGTGAACAAAGCACCTAAGATGCGCCGACGAACCTACAGAGCTCATGGTCGCATTAACCCATACATGAGCTCTCCCTGCCACATTGAGATGATCCTTACTGAAAAGGAACAGATTGTTCCTAAACCAGAAGAGGAAGTTGCCCAGAAGAAAAAGATATCCCAGAAGAAACTGAAGAAACAAAAACTTATGGCACGGGAGTAAATTCAGCATTAAAATAAATGTAATTAAAAGGAAAAAAAAAAGAAAACAATTCCATTTACAATAGTATCAAAAAGAATAAAATACTTAGGACAAATCTGACAAAAGAAGTACAAAGACTTATACTCTAAAAACTATAAAACATTGTTGAAAGAAATGAAAGAAGACCTAAATGGAAAGATAGCCTATGGTCACAGATTGGAAGACTTAATATGGTTAAGATGGCAATACTCTCCAAATTGATCTACATATTCAATGCAACTTCTATAAAAATCCCAGCTGCCTTTTTAAAAATTTTGCTAAAATGGACAAATCGATCCTAAAATTCATACGGAAATTCAAGACAGCAGGAACAGCCAGAACCATCTTGGAAAGAATCAAGTTGGAAGGCTCACACTTTCTGCTTTCAAAATTTATTACAAAGCTACAGTAACCAACACTGCATGGTACTGGCATAAAAGTAGACATACCGATCTGTGAAATACAATCGAGAGTCCAGAAATAAGCTCTTATATTTATAGTCAGTTGATCTTTGACAATGAATAGTCATAGCAGTATTATTCATAATAGTTAAAAGTGGGGGCCGGGCATAGTGGCTCACGCCTGTAATCCCAGCACTTCAGGAGGCTGAGGTGGGCAGATCACGAGGTCAGGAGATGGAGACCATCTTGGCTAACACGGTGAAACCCCGCCTCTACTAAAAATACAAAAAATTAGCCGGGCATGGTGGTGGGTGCCTGTAGTCCCAGTTACTCAGGAGGCTGAGGCAGGAGAATGGTGTGAACCCGGGAGGCAGAGGTTGCAGTGAGCCAAGATCGCGCCAATGCACTCCAGCCTGGGCAAAAGAGTGACACTCTGTCTCAAAAAAAAAAAAAAAAAAAAAAAAAGTGGGAAAATGCAAATGTCCATCAACTGATGAGTGATTAACAAAATGTGGTATATCCATATAATTGAATAGTATATGACAATAAAAAGAAACAAAGTACTGATAGATACTACAACATGGATGAACCTTGCAAACATCATGCTGAGTGAAAGGACCCAGACAGAGAAGGCCACATATTGCGTGATTCCATTTTTATGAAAAAATCACAATAGGCAATTCAATTCAGAGACAGAGAGTAGATTCATGGTTATCAGGGGCTGAGGGGGTTAGAGGGAAATGGGGAATGACTGTTAACGGGCACAAGGTCTGTTTGGGGACTTACGAAAATGTTCTAAAATGCATTGTCATGTTGATTACCCAACTCTTTGAATATACTCAAAACTACTGAATTTTACATGGGTGAATTGCATGGTATGTGAATTATACATCAACAAAGCTCTTATTTAAAAAAAATAGAGCACTACTGGGTGGAAGAGAGCTGATGAGAGTGCTCCAGGCTGAAGGATGTCAGATTGGTGGCATGCATGACAATAATTCTCCCTCATGTGCCCACAGTGGGCATTGTTAATTATCACAGCACTCTGCTCCCTCAGCCTGTACCTTTTCCTTTAGACTTCATTAAAATTAAGAGCTTCTAGTCATCAAAAGGTACCATTAAGAGGGAGAGAAAGCAAGCCTGAGAATACATTTTTTAAACTTCTAGAAATTAATAACTTCTAGAAATTAATAAGAAAAAACTGGACAACTCAATTTTTAAAAAATTGTCAAAAGACTTGAGCAGGCATGTCTTAGTCTATTCGGGGTGTTACAGCAAAATAGCTCAGACTGGGTAACTTATACACAACAGAAATGTATTGCTCATGGTTCTGGAGGCTGGAAAGTCCAAGATCAGGATGCCAGCAGACTCAGTGTCTGGTGAGGGCTTGCTCTATTTCATATTTGGTGCCTCCCTTCTGCATCCTCATATGGTGGAAGGAGTGAACAAGCTCCTTTGGGCCTTTTTTATAAGGGCACTAATCCTATTCATAAGAACAGAACCCTCATGACCTAATTATCTCCCAAAGGCCTCTCTTCTTAATACTGCCAAATGGAGGCTTAGATTTCAACATATGTTTGGAGATCTCATAAACATTCAGACCATTGTGAGGCACTTCACAAAAAAAGGCTATCCAAATGACAACTAAGCCTAGAAAATTTCTTCAACATCATTAACATCATTCATCATCAGGAAAATTCAAAGTATAACCTGAATGTGAGATACTCTCCACATTCAGATGGCTAAAATTAAAAGACCTGGTAATACCAAGTGTTACAAAAATATGAAGAAGCCAGAAATCTCTTCAGTTGCTGAGAGCAATACAGATCATCACAGCTAGTTTGGAAAACCACTTGGTAACATTACTAGAGAGAGAGACAGAATCAAGAAATTTCACTCCTGGCATATATACCCAAGAGAAAAAATTATTTATACCCACCAAAAGATAGACCCTGGAATATTCATAACAAACGTTCATAACAGACCCAAACTGGGGACAGCACACATGCCTATTGACAAGAGAAGGAGTAGGTAAATTATGACAGATTTGTACATTAGAATTCGGGATAGCAATGAAAAGGAACAAGATACTATGACATCCAACAATTTGGATAACTTTGCAAGCATAAGGTAAATGCAAGGAGGTAAGGTCGTTGAATGAAGGAAGCCAGACAGCAAAGAACATGTGCTCTTTGATTCTTACACAAAGTCTAAAAAAAGCGAACCTGACCTCTGGTGATAGATACCACACACTGTTATTTGGGGAGGTATTGCCTGGGAAGAGGAAACAGGGCGCCTGCTCAGTGCTCAATCTGAGTGACAGTGACATGCATGTGAACATATGTAAAATTCCATCCAGCTGTTCACTTCTGATTTATGCCCCTGACGGAACTGAGCATAAGTTAAATTAGGTGAGAGAGAAAAGCAAATCTTATCCTTCAGGCATGAAAAGGTCTCTGCCTGACTCATGCCCAAGTTCAAAAATCCCAGAGAAGGGAGTCATTGGCCCAACCCAATGATACTAGGGCCAGGACCATGGAACAACATGGCAGCCCCATAGGATGGTGAAGGCAGGGAGTGGGATAGGTGGGGAGTGCTCTTTCCAGAACAGGGAGGGGAGGGGGAGAAAGGGCAGGACAAAACTAAGATCTACTCCTTCCTTTCTCTGAGCCTTCCTTTCCCCATCTGTAAATGGGAACAATAGTACTTCCTACCGCAAAGGGTCAAGGTGAAGATTGAAGAGGTACTGGGCCTTGGGCACCCATCGTGGGGCCTGGATCCCCTTCCGTTCACCCACCTTTCCTCCCTGGGTGCCCCTACCCTCAGCTCCCCCACTCTGCCCTCTGTGATCCCCAACGTGAGGCCCCATCACCACAGAATTTCAAATTACTTGTAGCTTTAGTTAATTAAATGTAAAATCATTGGAATAAAATTATACCTTCATTAGAAATGAACTCCCATTTTGGGCCTAGGATAATGACGGGGCTCTCTCTCCCCCCTTCTTCCAAACTACATACAAAATGGTCAGTTAAACTGAATGGGAAAAAAGTTTAACGACTGCACGGCAATCAAGCTTATTATTATTTAAGCACAAGCTATTACCATGTGCAATGAGGTATCAGCCAATAAATTATCTTTGAAAGAGTCAGTCCTTGTCTGAACACACACAGGCCGTTAAAGGCTGCTGCCGGGGAGGTTGTGCCAATCACTTTCCTGACCAGGTGAGCTGCCCCGGCCCGGGGAGCTGAGGCTGGGCCCTCCTGGTCCTGTCTCTCCAGCTGGCCGTGAACCTGCCCGTAGAACCCTGGCCCAGTCTCAGGCCCCCAGGTCAGGATCTCGGGGTCTCGGTGAAGGGATCGTGGGTGTCTCCACTGGCCATTCCCCCTCCATCCCTCAATCCAGCCCATGCTGAGGGGAGGAAACTCGACCCCAAGACAGAGACTGGGGACGAAAAGTGTTCCTGATAATTAGGAAGCAGAACAGAGAAAGGAGAAATAGGGTGTTCAGGGTGGGGAGTGGGCTGAGATGGGGCAGAGAGAGAGAGAGAGACAGGGGGAGAGGAGGGGAGAATCCTCAAGAGACATGGGGAGAAAGAGTTGGAGACAGAGGTTAGGAGGCAAGGGACAATCAGAGGAGCCTGGAGCAAGATTCACAGCAGACAAGACGGAAACAACAGAAGAGAGGGCAGCAGAATCCAGAAGGCCAAAGATAAGTAAGAAGGGAGCCAGACCAGAGAGACCCCACTCAGAGCCGCTGCGTGCCAGGGGCTGGGAACCACAAGCCACTGGCTCCCAGAGAGACCAACCTGCCCTGTTTGTCGGGGACTGAGGAATTTGCCAATTTCGGGGACTGTCCGTGCCAAAATCAGAACAATCCCAGATAAACCAGGACAGTTGATCACCTTCTTTGCAGAGTCCTCACGGAAAGCAGCACTGTTATCTCCACTTGACAGGCAAGGAGGCTGAAGCCAGAGAGGTAAGGTCCTTTGTTTGAGGCTATGCAATGGCAAGGTTGGGAGCCATGGAAGGTCAGAAGTCAAAGGAGCCGGAGGCAAAGAAACACAGAAAACAGAGAAGGCAGGAAAGGGTCCGAAAGCACAAAGCCGGGGGATGAGAGCAGTAAGGGCCCTTATCTCCTGCTCCATCTCCAGCTCAGCCTCCCCGTGTCTCCCGAAGCTTTGCCACACCTTTCTGCCTTCTCTCTGCCTCATCTCAGCGACTGACCCCCACCCCTGCCCTGTACACCTTATTTCTCCTTTCTCTGCCCCTCTTCCTATGTTTTTTATTATTATTATTATTATTATTATTATTATTATTATTATTATTTAGTAGAGACAAGGTTTCACCGCATTGGCCAGGCTGGTCTCAAACTCCTGGGCTCAAGTGATCCTCCTGCCTTGGCCTCCCAGAGTGCTGGGATTACAGGGGTGAGCCACCGCTCCTGACCTTTTTTTGTGTGTGTTTGTTTGTTTGTTTGTTTGTTTGTTGAGATACAGGGTCTTGCTCTGTCACCCAGGCTGGAGTGCAGTGGTGCAATGACAGCTCACTGCATCCTCAACCTCCTGGGCCCAAATGGTCCTCTCACTTCAGCTTCCTGATTAGCTGGGGCCACAAACACATGCCACCATGCCTGGCTAATTTGTTTTATGTTTCGTACAGACGGGGTCTCACTATACTGCCCAGGCTGGTCTTGAACTCCTGGGCTTAAGTGATCCTTCAGCCTCCCAAAGAGCTGGGATTGCAGGTGTGAGCTGCTGCACCCCACCCCTCTTCCTAATTTTTAAGACCCCCTTTGTGTCTCCATCTCTGGCCTGTGCTAGCTTCCCCTGCTTTCCATGGGCTGAATCAGGTGGAGACACCATGCTCAGATGTCAGCAGCATTAGGACGGGACACTTGTCAACAAGCAGCTCTCAGGATTCTCACAGCCACCAAGACTGCAGACAGCAGCCGGAACCCTCCTCCCGTGGGGCTTCGGGCTGACTGGCCTGGATTCGAGTCCGAGCTCTAGCATGGATGTACTGAGTGATCTGAGGCGATTTCTTAACCTGCCGCACCCTCTCCCCATCTGGAAAACGGAGAGGTCATTTTACAGATGGAGCATGGCACGGGCTTATTGTAAGGATTTGTTGACCTCGGTGGATAAGTCCTGAGTGCCGAGGCTAACCCCAGGCAGCTATCTTGGGGGCAGAAACTTCCCCCAGACCAGGGCAGCTGCCCTGTGTCCTGGACACAAACCCTCAGTGAGTCTCTCAGCCCCAGGCAGAGCGAGAGAGTGGACCCACAGGCCTTAAGCTGGGACAAGCTGACCAGGGAACACAGAGAGGGGACAACAGGAGCCTGACTTCAGAACCCCTTTTCCTCCCTAAAATAAAGACTTTCATTTGGCATCTCCCAAGAAACGCAAAATGTACATCGTCTTCTCATATCTGAGGCTCGATCATATATTTTTGTTGAGTAAAATCTAAATGGATGAATAAATTCATTAACCAGAAGGTCAGCGTTTTCCAGCTGGCCTCTCGGCACCAGGAGCCTTCCCTGCTGGGCAGGCGAACGCAGCCCTGCCATCAACTTCTGTCCAAGTTCCCTGTAGACCGACTCCCTTGAAAGTCACCTCCATCTCTCTCACAGTTCAGGCCAAGATTTAGAGATAGGGGCCATGTGTGTGCCTAGATCTGCTATCTGCCCGTGAGTGATGGGGGACACATTCCGGGGACATGTTTACTGTCACCCCGCGCCCCCCGGCCCGAGCTCCCCACCGAGCCATCCCCTGATAATTCACAGCCCGGCTCCTGTTGGCAAATGACGGATACGGCCTTCACGGCGGGGCCTGCTGGTCACTTGTCTCAAGGAGACTAGGAAGGAAACTCAGGCACAATATAAATGGGGCCCGTGGCAGCCTCAAACACCTTGGAAAATTCCCCAGCCCGGACACCGCGCCGTTTTTAAGTAATAAAACCACAGAGAGATTACATGGCCACCTGACAGCCTGCGACGGATGGCTGCCCGCGTGAACTTTTTACCTTCGGGATGGGGACCAGAGGAGAGGAAGAAAAAAAAGGAGAAAAGAGCTGCCCAGCAAGCAGGCTCCTTCCTCACTGTGGCTCAAAAGTCACTGTCGTGGCAGTGGCCAGAGCTGCACTCTGAGTCCCCAACTCAGTCATCTGGAGGGACTCCAGCCTCTGGAGACCTCAGGCTTGGTTTCCCCACCTGGAAAATGGGGATATGGATGACTGGTTTGTTAGATTTCCAGAATTCAGAAGCAGCTCTGAAATAAATGTTTTCAGGGTTAGAAATGTAATCCTTGCTTTCATTCATTTATTCAGGTTTTTTGTTTTGTTTTGTTTTGTTTTGTTTTTTAGATGGAATCTCGCTCTGTCGCCCAGGCTGGAGTGCAGTGGTGTGATCTCAGCTCACTGCCGCCTCGATCCCCCTGGGTTCAAGCAATTCTCCTGCCTCAGCCTCCTGAGTAGCTGGGGTTACAGGTGCACGCCACCACACCTGGCTAATTTTTCTTTTTCTGGTAGAGATGGGATTTCACTATGTTGGCCAGGCTGGTTTTGAACTCCTGACCTCGGGTGATCCGCCCTCCTCAGCCTCCCAAAGTGCTGAGATTACATGCATGAGCCACGGCGCCCTGCCATCTATTTATTTATTCTTTGATTCAACAAGAACTTGTCATCATGCCTGTTTAGCAGTGGAGGTGGGGACAAGAGGGTGACAGGGTGAGGAGGTGTGGACAATCTCTGGGAAACAACCGAGAGATACTCAGTGTAGCACTCACCAGCCGGGTGACTGTGGGCAGGTCCCTCCAGCCCTCAGAGCCTCAGTTCCCTCATCTGTCAGATAGGATCACAGTGGTACCTCCTTTGAAGTACTGTGATGGGGACGCAGGGGGATCCCACCTGACAACCTCTTAGCACAGTGCTTGGCACATAGTAGGTACATGCCAGGCCTAGCCATCAGTTCCTTAAGTCATTTGATTAGGTTGGAGCAAAAGTAATTTCGGTTTTTGCTATTAAAATTGCAAAACCAGCCATATACGTGTGTGTGTGTGTGTGTGTGTGTGTGTATATATTTTTTTTAGATGGAGTCTCACTCTGTCGCCCAGGCTGGAGTGCAGTGGCACGATCTTGGTTCACCGCAATCTCTGCCTCCTGCATTCAAGTGATTCTTCTGTCTCAGCCTCCCATGTAGCTGGGATTACAGGCACTTGCCACCACACCCGGCTAATTTTTGTATTTTTAGTAGAGACGAGGTTTCACCATGTTGGCCAGGCTGGTCTCGAGCTCCTGACCTCAGGTGATCCACCCGCCTTGGCCTCCCAACGTGTTGAGATTATAGGCGTGAGCCACCACGCCCAGCCACACCAACCTAATACCTTTGAGGTTGGAGAGTCGTTGTGCAAATCTGGCCTCTTAGAGTCCACCCTAAAGACCTGCACTTCCCAAGCTGGGTGTAAAACCATGAACCTCTCTGCATAGCACAATCTAATGCTTCATGGTCCAGCAAGATTTTCGCTTCTTTGCAGAACAGTATTTCCGATAGATTCTTGTTCTTGCTCTTCACGGATAAATAGTAACCATAGGATCGACCACTTATGGAGCAGCTGCTGAATCCCACCCAGTCATAGCTCTGGAGGCTTCACATATATCTTTTGTCAGGACCTCAGTTCACCCCAGACGATACCAGGCATGTGTTGATATGTGCCTGAAGGAGTTCACAGTGGTGTTTGGACTAGTGCAGCAGTAAGGCTACCCAAAGAGAAAAGGAAGATGGTGCAACAGTAGACCAAGGGGCTGATCGCTGTCTCACCCACAAACAGCTTTATCATCTTGCCATCTTAGAATGCTCTATGCATGCAGAAAGGAAGGAAGGTGCTGGAGTGGCAGGAAATCTGAGGCTGAGGCTAGCAGGGAACCACTCCCTAAGGAGACCCCGTTGGTATTGGTGGCTCTGAGCCTCCTAAGCTGGTTGCCCTCCATCACCCCTCAAGAGCCATTCTCTTTTCTGCCCTGGTCTGTGGGCCTTCGTGGATGGCATCCAGCTCTCTTGCCCTCTGGCTGTCAGTTCAGCCTATGGTAAACACTGGCAGGAGATGGGGACAGGCACTGGGGACAAGGGTTGGGGCATTTATTCCCCCAGCTCTATCCCTGCTGGGATCCGGGTTGGCAGTGCCTCGTTCCTCTGCAAGAGACACAAGACCCATCAGGAAAACCCTTTCCTTCAGCTATTGCTAAGGGACAGCCCTCTGCTCTTTTCCCATGTCCCTCAGCCTAGAGAGGAATGTCACTTCCCATGGTTGGTAGCTGAGACCATCCATGTTGGTCTCTGAGCCTGCCCATGCCTTTCTAAGTAAAGCCTCATTAAAACCTCTTCAGCTGCTGGGTGTGGTGCTTGTGCCTGTAATCCCAGCACTTTGGGAGGCCGAGGTGGGAGGATCGCTTGACCTAGGAGTTCAAGATCAGCCTGGTAATATAGTGAGACCTCAGTCTCCCACAAAAAATAAAGCAATTAGCCGGGTGTGGTGGTGTGCACCTGTAGTCCCTGCTACTTGAGGGGCTGAGGCGGGAGGATCACTTGACCTCCTCCAGGAGGTCAAGGCTGCAGCGAGCTGTGATCGCACCACTGCACTCCAGCCTAAGCAACAGAGCAAGACCCTATTTCAAAAAAAACCCCACGAAGCCAAAAACCTCTTCAGCTGCCATCAGCTTCCTGCCAGGGTGTTGGCTGCTTCACCCGGGAAGTGAAAAACTGAGCCCGAGGCGAGGTGGGAGCTGTGGCTCTGATGCGAGACCTGGCGGGTTCACCATCTCCCCAGGCTTGCAAATCCCTGAGGGCCCTCTGGGGCAGGGCTGTTCTCAAACTGTGGTCAGAAGGGCCTGAGGCTGAGGCCACAGTGAGACCGCCACCTATCACATTGACACAAAACCGAGGTTTTGTCCCACCCCAGCCCTCTGCAGTGACACTATGCTGTCACCCAAAAGCCCCCAGTCCTCTGGGATTTCAAGAGAGCAAGGGATGGTTGAGAAGCTGACATGGCCCTGCAAGACAGAACCTGAGCAGACCCCTGGACTGCAATTAAGAGAAGCATATACATACTAAAGTCAGGGAAAGTAAGGAATTCACTGGAAGCATAAAGGGGAATCTTCTAGAACCTAAAGATGGGAAGCACAGCCAGGCCTGGTAAGGGACTGGAACTGGGTCTGAGAGCCGTGGGGAGCCCCGGCATCCGTGTCTTCTCTCTGCCTCTGTCTCTCCCTGCCTCTCAGTCTCTGTCGCTGTCTCTCTCTCCTCGCCTCTCTCTGCCCTCTGCACCCTGGCTGTTTCTGTTCCTCTGTGAGCATGCGCCAACTCAGCACCCCGGGGATCTGCCTGCGGGTGTTCTAAACCCCAGCTCCAAACCAGGACCATGTCACGTGCCTACCTCTGATCCAATTCGCTGTGGCAAGGCCAGGGTGAGCGAGCCCAGGGTGGCCTGTGGGTGTGACTGGTCCTCCGTGCCTGCCCCTGCGGGCTCTTGGGGAAATGCAGGAAGGGGCTGGATGAGTAACCACGGTGAACACCCATCCCCAGGGAGCCCCAACCCTTCAAGTCAGGAGTTTCCCAGAAAGGCCGAGTCCTCCCAAGGGCCTGGTGACTGGGACGCGGGCTCCTCTAAGACAAAGGTGGCAGTAGTGGCAGGCAGCCAGTGGCTCTGCAGGAAATGCAACCCGTGGAGTTAAACCCAAGAAAGGAGCCATCAAGGAGGATCAGGCCAGGAAGTTGGGCACAGCCATTAGAGGGACTGCCACATACCACTTGTGAAGACTTATTGTCAGATGGGAAAAGGTGTCCAAGGCTGGCCCAGTGCGGTGGCTCACACCTGTAATCCCAGCACTTTGGGAGGCCAAGGCGAGCAGATCACCAGAGGTCAGGAGTTTGAGACCAGCCTGGCCAACACAGTGAAGCCCCACCTCTACAAAAATACAAAAATTAGCCAGGCATGATGGTAGGTGCCTATAGTTCCAGCTACTCAGGAGGCTGAGGCAGGAGAATTGCTTGAACCCAGGGGAAGGAGGTTGCAGTGAGCTGAGATCATGCCACTGCACTCCAGCCTGGGTGACACAGTGAGACTCTGTCTCAAAAGAAAAAAAAAGTCCAAGGTTAAGTAGAGAAACCAGTAACACCACCCAAGGTTTCAGAGAGGGCTCAAGCCATTCTGTTCTACCTCTCTGTGTGACATCAGCAAATTTTTAACATCTGGGCCTCAGTTTACTCATCTGGGGGAATGGAGATAATTTAAGTATTCAGTAATTATTAGTAGAGATGATGAGGAAAATGGCAAACATATCATGGTCTAATACAATTATCTAGCATTCCCTAGGTTATTATCTGCAGAATATTGTTCTCAGAGAATCTATGTGATCAAATAAGTATGGGAAACTACATGTGATATGGTTTGGCTGTGTCCCCACCCAAATCTCAAATTGTAGCTCCCATAATTCCCATGTGTTGTGGGAGGGACCCAGTGAGAGGTAATTGAATCATGGGGCGGATCTTTCCCGTGCTGTTCTCATGATAGTGAATAAGTCTCACGAGATCTGATGGTTTTATAAAAGGGAGTTCCACTGCACATGCCCTCTTGTCTGCCGCCACGTAAGACGTCCCTTTGCTCGTCCGTCGTCTTCTGCCATGATGTTGAGGCCTCCCCAGTCATGTGGGTGAACTTTGAGTCCATTAAACCTCTTTCCTTTACAGATTACCCAGTGTCGGGTATGTCTTTATTAGCAGCATAAGAACAGAATAATACAGCAAGCATACTCACAAATGCACACTGATGTGTTAAAGGCTCTGAGAAGTCCTGTGGTAACGAAATCTGACTTATTTCAGTCAACCAATGTTTTCCAAACTTACTTGAATATAGAACCATTTTTTCACAGGATCCTTATTAACATCATTAAGCCATTAGGGAAATGTTGGAACTATGATCCCATTTTAATCATATGTAATAAAACATGGTTCATAGACTCATGTGCATTTGGATAGTGGTTAGGACTCTTGTTTCAAACAACAGACCCTCTCTAACTGACCTGGCACAAGGAGGATTTTTCCCCCAGGACATGGGGATATCAAGGCACCCCTGAGAGACAGAAACTGCAAGCTAGACAGCCTTCAGAACTGGCTCTTTCCCTCTTCCCCCTCCTCTTTCTGAGGTCCAGCTGTCAGGGAGACGCAAAGGTCCAACTCCCAAGGTCTCCAGCTTTGGTCCTGGCCCCTGCAGAGACCTCTCGTCCCAGACCCACTTGGGGTCTGATGTCCAATCCGCCTGGAGGGTGCGGGACAGCAGCACATGGGATAAACTGGGCTGCTAAGGATTCCCCCAGGGATGGGAAGAAGGTTCTGGAGACAGGGGAGGAATACCACTCAGTGCTGGGTGGTAACCCCCTAGATGGACTCTGCCAAGTGAAAGGACTTGGGCCAGGGCACCAGAAGAGGCTTCCTGGGAGATGGTGGCATCAGAGACCGCAGAACCGCCTGCTGCCAGGAGCCCACCTCAGTGTGCCTGCAGCCCCTTCTTTAGACACCGGTCACAGAAGAGCGAGAGGGAGGCATGATCCTTCCCTTTCGTCTCCTCCACTTGGAGGTGGAGAGTTTCCCTACTTCCTCCTCAAGTCCAAGGGCATCTCCCCCCAGCCCAGGTGCCTGCAAGAAGGGAAGACCAGTTTTCCTGGCCAAGTGCCTGACCACTGGCCTGGCCTCCCC
Source organism: Papio anubis (assembly GCF_008728515.1). Classification (NCBI taxonomy): domain Eukaryota; kingdom Metazoa; phylum Chordata; class Mammalia; order Primates; family Cercopithecidae; genus Papio; species Papio anubis. The sequence continues at coordinate 95,447,102 of NC_044988.1, read as the reverse complement.
TGCACCCACTGAATCCAGGAAAAGGGCTTACGGCTGAGAGGGGAGGGCTTGCCCAGGGGTTGGGTACGAGGACCACCTCCAAGTGCCCAGGCCTAAGCTCTGTGCCCAGCTGCAGCACGTGCCCCCGGACCCAATAGCTGAGGACCACCAAGGCAGGGCAGATTTAGGGCCATGGGATTGTGGGGACTACCACAGCCTGGGGAAAAGGGACCACACAGAAGAACTCAGCAGGAAGCTGCAGCTGGGAGCTGACCACAAGGTGTGGCTGAATCATGAGGGGTCAGCAAGGCCGGAGAGGGAGGCCAGCGGGAGTCCCTGGCTCACCCAGGAGACCCTGTGGAACGGCCATCCACCCAGGCACAAGTTGCAAGTTGCATCAGCAGCCAAAACCCCCAAAGAGGCTGCACAGCCCTGTCTGCCCAGTGCCAGAGCCGGACACTTTCAGGAAGGAGTGGGGAGAAAGGGGGCATCCCCTCCCAGGCTGCTAGACTGTGGACCAGCCTGCCCCCCCAGGGTAAAAGGGTGGGGGGTGTCAAAGGGACAGAAGGACAAGCTTGGAATAGAATGTGGGTTGGAGTGTTAAAATACATGGGACTGAGTCTTCTACGCCAGAGTGAGCCAGTATCCATAACCCAAAGTGGAAAATTACGGAATTGGACTGAGATGTCATTTATGGACTCACCACCCAGCAAGAAGGGAGAGAGGGTAGTTTAGAGAGAGCAGAGTGTGGCAGTTATTGGGAAAAATAAAACCATTTCATGTTTATACCCCTAATGAGTGCAGATGCCTCTAAACTGGTTACACTTGATTTTTTTTTCTTTATGCTTTTCTGTATTTTCTAATTTTCCTGCAATAAGCATGTATTACTTGGGTAATCGAGAATAAAAGACTTTAAAAGGAGTCAGGTGGGGAGAGTCTGTGGGTCCCCGAGCATCACACAGCCACGTGTTTCTGGACACAGATTCTACTGGCCAGGTTCCTGGGGACCTCAGGAGAGGGGCCAAGACAGAGGGTAACATATGCCCCAGACGTGCCCCCAAAGGAGGCTGGGAGGGAGAAAACCCAGCAGCAGACCATTCTGCCATTAGGCAGGTGCCGTGATCCCACGGGAGGCTAGAAGGTTGGGAGGAGGTTGGTAAGAGTCTCAGGTTGGCAGCCCCGTGCAGGGCTGAGCTAGGAGCAAGGCTTCTGTTCTGCATGTGGGTTCGTGGTACTGGGGAAGTTCTGAGGGGCTTGATTTGCATCCTGCCCCGCCCTTTACCAGTTAGGGACGCCAGGTCTCCCCTCAGAGGGCAGACTGAAAACTGAACAAGGGAGTGTCCATTCCTGGTCTAATGAGAATTGGGGCCGGCCACAGTGGCTCACGCCTGTAATCCCAACACTTTGGGAGGCCGAGGTGGGTGGATCACCTGAGGTCAGGAGTTCAAGACCAACCTGGCTAATATGGTGAAACCCCGTCTCTACTAAAAATACAAAAATGAGCGGGGGTGGTGGTGGGCGCGTGTAATCCCAACTATTCGGGAGGCTGAGGCACGAGAATCACTTGAACTTGGGAGGCAGAGGTTGCAGTGAGCCAAGATCAAGCCACTGCACTACCTACCGCTTGGGTGACAGAGCAAGACTCCATCTCAAAATAATAATAATAATAATAATAATAATAATAATAATAATAATAATTGGATGGGGTGGGGTGGGATACCAGGGGCACTTGGAACCTCAGCTGGTAGGACCAGGCCATGTGTCTGGCTTCCAAATGGGCTGGTTTCTGACAAACCCCCCTGGTCAGGGTGTGCTGAAGCACAGATGGAGAAGGGGTCACTAGGACCACAGACTCAGGAAGCACAAAGGCCTAGCTCTGAATCCCAGCTCCACGGTGGCCGTGTGACCCTGCGTGAGCAGCTTTCCCTCCCAGAGCCTCATTTTCCTCATCTGTCAAATGGGTATAATAGTGGTAAACTACCTGTGGTAGATTGCGTTTGTGGGCACAGTTCTTCACCTCTCCTGGTAGCCACACTCATTGCCATGTGACTTTGTCATGTCTCTCGCTAAAGATTAGGCAAGAAATTGTTTCCACATTTCACTTTAAACTTGGGGTCTGAATTGCTTTGGCAACAGAACGAGGAAGAACGGAAGGAAACCAGCTTGGGGCTTAGGCCTCAAGAGGCCTCGGTGTTTCCCTGTGCTCTCTGGTGCCTCCACCATCCACCTGAGAAGAATGTGCCCTTGCTGGTGCTGGTCCCAGGAAGAGGATGGAACCCATGGATCAGAGCCTAATTGCCCCAGCTGGGCCCAGACAAGAACAGCTAACTTGGCCAGGCACAGTGGTTCACACCTGTAATCCCAGCACTTTGGGAGGCCAAGGCAGGCAGATCACTTGAGGTCAGGAGTTCGAGACCAGCCTGGCCAACATGGTAAAATCTCGTTTCTGCTAAAAATACAAAAAAAAAAAAAAAAAATTTAGGAGGGCGTGGTGGTGGGCGCCTGTAATCCCAGCTACTCAGGAGGCTGAAGCAGGAGAATTGCTTGAACCCGGGAGACAGAGGTTACAGTGAGGCGTGATCATACCATTGCACTCCAACCTGGGTGACAAGAGCAAAACTCCGTCTCGAAAAGACAAAAAAATTTACAAAAATTAGCCGGGCATGGTGGCACATGCCTGTAATCTCAGCTACTCAGGAGACTAAGGCAGGAGAATTGCTCGAACTTGGGAGGTGGAGGTTGCAGTGAGCCGAGATCGTGTCATTGCACTCCAGCCTGGGTGACAGAGTGAGACTCTGTCTCAAAAATAAATAAATAAATAAATAAAAGATCAGCTAACTCCCAGGCAACCTCAGCTCTGGAAAAATGGGGAAATAAACGATCTCTATTTTAAGCAGCTGAGTTTTGGAGTTGCCTGTTATGCAGCAGTGTGTGGTCATAGCTGACTAATACATTTCCTCGTGGGGTCACAATGCCTACAAAGGCTGAGCTGTGTCAGGTGAGCGGTCACTGAATGTTCAGCTGCTTTTATTGTGATTATTATCATTGCTGTTATTACTATCAACTCTTGGAGGGGAGGAAGGCCTGGGGGGCAGAGATCAGGAGATGAGAGCTCTGTACAATTCCCACATTCATCAAGTCTGCCCAGAGACAGCTCCAAGCGACAGGTTCTTACGTCTAGGTGGTTGCTTTTATTGCACTTTTGAAATCCATTCCAATTAGAGAGTGAGATTGTGGTTCCTGCTATCCCAGACAGGGCTGAGACAAGCAGGGCTCAGGACCCCCAGGCAGAGGCTTAAGCATTTTATAATAATCATATTTCATATGAAGTTTTAGTTTCACTTTCTTCAAATTAAGTCTCAGCAATAAAGCGATCGATTCCCTCTCCTGGAAAACGGTGCTGAGTTCCACCTGCCGGAGCTCCCCTCTCCACCCTGCAAGACCTTCACCCTCTGATCCTGGGTAGCTGCAACTTGGGAGGCCCTGCCTGTGTGGTTGGCTGACCCCGAGGACCTCAGGGAGTGGTCTCCCCAGCCACGACTGGCTGGAGGGAGGCTCTGTCCTCAAGTCACCTCCAGGGCAGCTGAAGGAGCTTCCAGCCAGGCCCCAGGTGCCAGGGAAAGCGGGAAGCTGTGGGGGAAGGGGCTGGAGCCCATGCTCCCTCTTTCCTGCTGGCTGTCCCTCATCAAGGCATCCAGCCGGGAGGGCCCTACTTGGCTTTAGGAATCATCCCTGGAGAAACCAAAGAAGTAAGATGCCACGGTCCTAGCTTTGGTGTCAAACCTCGGTGCGGGAAGTCAGCAAGGGCGATTGGAAGGCAAATGAGAGAAGGAAAAATACCTTTCCTGCTTGCTCCCCATCCATCTATCCCCCAACCCCACTCACACCCCCAGTGGAGGCAGACAGCAGGCAGGAGCAACTTGAAGGAAATAGAAGAGGGGCTGGCCGGCCTCCGCACGCTGCTTCCCCTACCCACTCTTCTCCAAGAAGATTCCAGAGCTGAGGTTGCCTGGAATCCAGTTCTCGCAAGAGTCTGCTGGGAGTGGGCATCCTGGTAGGACCCAAGAGGCGCCAAGTTTCTCTGCTTTGGGACCCCCAAAATCGTCTTTTGAGGTCTTAGGTCCCTTTTCTCCACCTCCTGTGATGAATGTTTCCACCAGATGGAGAAATCCTGAATTTGACCAGCTTTACCTGGATTATATTTTTGGCGTCAGGAAGCATACGGTCTCGTTCACAATGAAAGTAGTAGGGAAAATGAAGAAAGTAAAGAAGCGAAATGATTGGGCACTGCCTCTGCCAGGCCCAGTCCATGCACTCTGCACAGTGTCTGACTTGAAACCCACAACACCCTGCGAGAAAGGAGCACTCACTGAGGCCCAGAGACGTTAAGACACTCACACAAGGTCACACAGCCTGGAAGTGGTGAAGTCAGTGTTCAACAGCGAGACCCCACCCATAACCTCTTCTCCACATGGCCTCAAGTGATATTTTTATTCGTCTGAGTGTGTGACTGTGAAATTCAGCCCTACTTCACAGGCCCTGGGCAGGGACCCAGAGATAGATGGTTTTAATAATACGGTACTGGCTGGCCGGGCATGGTGGCCCATACCTGTAATCCCAGCACTTTGGGAGGCCGAGGCGGGTGGATCACAAGGTCAGGAGATCAAGACCGTCCTGGTTAACACAGTGAAACCCTGTCTCTACTAAAAATACAAAAAATTAGCTGGGTGTCGTGATGGGCCCCTGTAGTCCCAGCTACTTGGGAGGCTGAGGCAGGAGAATGGCGTGAACCCGGGAGGTGGAGCTTGCAATGAGCCGAGATTGCACCACTGCACTCCAGCCTGGGCGACAGAGCGAGATTCTGTCTAAAACATATATATATATAACAATAATAATAATAATAATAATAATAATAATAATAATAATAATATGGTACTGGCTGTGACGGTGTTGGTAGATTGGGGGAGCAGGGCTCGGCGACAAAGCCCCTCATGCCACAGACTCTGACATTCATGAGTGATTTCTTCTCCAAACAGCTCGTGACTGCCTACTGCATGCCAGGCTCCGAGCTAGGTCCTAGGGGTTCAGCAGGGAGTTAGATCCTGCTCGGACTCTGCAGGGCCCAGGAGGTTGCTGGGCAGAGAGAAACAGAATGGATTACACATAATCCTACCATTGCAAACGGCACCAAGGGCTATGAACACGCAAAAATAGCAGGGTTCTGGGAGGGCATATTAGGGTTCCTGACTCAAAGACAGGACTCGGGGCTGAGATCTCAAGGTTGAGGAAGAGGAGCAAAGGGAGGCAGAGAACAGGAGTTGAGGCTGCTCAGGGGATGCAGCCCCCCGCCACGCAGGCCCTGGGAAAGGCGTGGTGAGGAGCTAGTCTGTGTCCTGTGAGCAATGGTCGACCCTTCTGTGGTCACAGCAAATCAGGGGCCAAGCTGCCAACCGCTTCCAGGCCTCTGCTACCCCGCTCTTATCCATAGGGGTTTAGATGCCGGGGGATCCCTCAAGGACAGAAGGGGCTCCTGGCCCGTCCCAGCCACAGGCTCTTTTGGGCAACATGTCCTTCTGTCTATGGGTCTTGCAGCCGCCTGAGCTGTCCCCATTGGATGGACCTGCCCACTCTTCTCTCCTTGGGGCTGTCCCTATCCACACCACCTCCTCCGGGCTGGGAGGCCACCAAGAAATCACCAGGAGGCTCCTGGGGGAAACAGACCTAGGCCCAGCTCTGCCCACCAGCCCCTTCCCAGACTCTTGTAAACTGCGGACTGTAAGGGAGCAGCCCCCAGGGGCTCAGACCAGGGAGTTATCCAAGGAGGAGCAGCTGAGGTGCTCCTGGCAGCCCAGCTTCTGTGGCCCCCACCCAGGAGGGCAACCCGACTCCTGGTCCCCAGTCAGGGCCACCTCCTCCCCAGCTGGCACTGAACCAACCCACCGGCCACCACGAAGGGGCTCTCCAAGCCAAGGACGTGAGTGCGTTAATTAATGAATTAGCCATTTAATTAACATAATTAGGCCTCATTATTTTCCTTGCATCTATCGTCAATTTTCGGGCAATTAAAGTAAATCCTGGTGGAGATGGGAGGATCTGTGTTGTCACCACCGGCGTGGGGTGGAACTGCCAGGCCTGACCCCACCCTCCGGGCACCAGCCCAGCCTTGGGGAAGGAAGGCAACGGGAAAAGGAGACTGCACACCTGCATGCACGCACATGTGCCCACACACATACACACAGATGCATGCACACACCCATGTATGCACACACACATACACACACGAATGCATGCACACATGCATACACACAGGCATGTGCACGCACACACACAAGCATTCATGCACACACACACGCATATACACATGCATGCACGCATACAGGCGTGCACACACACATACACACACGGATGCATGCACACACACAGCCACACGTGCATGCACACACACGCACACATCCACGCATGCATGCATGCACACATACACATGCATGCACGCACACACATGGATGCATGCAGGCACATACCCCACACCCCAAGATGGAGGGTCCCCAAGTTTACAGATCACTTTCCATTCATCTATTGAGTTCCTAGGATGTGCCAGGCACATGCAGTTGAAACCAAGGCAGGCAGGGAAATTGAGGGCTTTTAAGGTAGACCCCCCAGGAACCACAGCCATCAGCCTCACCAAGGAGAGACCCCAGCCCTGCTTCAGGCCAGGGAGGACTAACGAGCACAGCCGGAACCACCCTCATCCTTGCAGGAGTATGTCTCAGCGTCCCCTCTCCTGTCTACGCAAACTCGCAACTTAGCCAGCCTGTCCACGAAAAGTTTATCCAAAAGGTTGTTTTTTACAACATGGTGGTCTATCCTAGAGCCCCGTGGCTTTCCAAGAGAGACCTGCCTTCACGGAAATACGTATTCAAAAAGTCAACGTGTTTGGGAAGTTGTTCAACAGTCTGGGTACTCATCCTCCTGACTCTCTTCTCATTGAATTTCACCGTCCTCATCCTTCCCACAAGGGGAGAGGAGGGCAAAGATTTTGCTCAGATCGAGGGGCATCTGCCCGGGCACTTGGGCACTACAGGGTTTGCCCACCTGTCTCTCAGGTGTGCAGTTGGGTTCGGGCACCTGGGTGCAGGATTCTGTGTTTATCACTGTTTAATTTTATCTGAGTCCACTCAGCCCATCACCCAATATGCTCAGTATTTTTTATTTAGATTTGACTTCAATCGAATCAATTCTACTTTCTCGCCTTCAACAACAACAGAAACCTGTTCCTACACAGACACACAGAGGTTCTTGACATAGCTTCTATGTCCTCGTTCAAATCACTGATGCAAATGTTGAATGACGTAGAGCCCTGTGGCTTCCCACTAGAGACTGTCCCTAGATCTGCGTCCCTCAACTGAGGATGTATCCAAATCTGGGTGGGGTAAGGGTTGTCTTTTTTTTTTTTTTTTTTTTTTTTGAGATGGAGTCTCGCTCTGTCTCCCAGTCTGGAGTGCAATGGCACGATCTCGGCTCACTGCAACCTCCGCCTCCTGGGTTCAGGTGATTCTCCCACCTCAGCCTCCCAAGTAGCTGAGATTATAGGCTTTTGCCACCACACCCAGCTGATTTTTGTATTTTTGATAGAGATGGAGTTTCACCATGTTGGCCATGCTGGTCTTGAACTCCTGACCTCAGGCGATCGGCCCGCCTCAGCCTCCCAAAGTGCTGGGATTACAGGCATGATCCGCCGTGCCCGGCCAGGGTTGACTTTTTCAAACTGCATCCCCTCTTCCTCTTCCATGTCCCCAGCCCATGACAATCACATCCTCAGAACCAGGTGGCTGATGGGAGCAGAGAAGAGGCTGTGACTCACAAGCCCACACTAAACCCATGACTGTCACTAGCATCCCTGGGCCCAGTTGCCCAACCACCACTGATGCCCCAGGCTGGGGGCTCGTCTCTAGCTCTCTCCAGCTGTGCGGCCTAAGGCAAGTTCCTTCACTTCTCTGATCTGTTTCCTTACCTGTAAGATGGTATCTACCTCATGCACTGCCGTGAGGATCCCCAGAGATGCTGCACATCACAACCAGCACTCAATCGAGTTTGTCTCGATCCCCTTCCCTCCCTCAGATCCATCAGCTTCCAACCCACGGATCGTTCTCGGCCCGCTCGTTTATTCCATGGCCACTCGCACTGTTGGTGAGTTTCTTCCCTGTCTCAGGATCTCTCCATCATGAGTCCATCTCGCCTCATCTCCACTGGTAGGTCTTATTATTAACCCATTTTGCAGATGAGGAACTGAGGCTGAGAGAAGCGAGGTCACATGCCCTGGAGCACAGTCTGTGAGTAGCAGATCGGGACTCAAACCCAGCTCCGTCTGCCTCCAGAGTGGGGCAGGACCTCCTACAACCAGGCTCTGTTCCAGGACAAGATTGGCAAAGCCTTCTGCCTTGGACGTGTGTATTCTAGTGAGAGAGATCCAAACAAATATAAAATATGATGTGATTATATACTTGAGGCTTCAAAAACAAAGAAAGCAAATAATCATAGCAGTGGGAAAAGGAGATTAAAGATGCTGGGAGGAACCTCCAGGACCAGTGTTCAGGGACGGTTCTAAGGAGACGCTACTGAGCACCGGAAGGTATCAGAGAGGGAAGGGGGTATCTGCAGGTGCAAAGGCCTGAGCCTGCTGGAGGAAGAAGATGGGCGGGAGAGACCCGCAGGCCCAATCATGAGAGGCTAGTGGGGTATGGCCAGGATTTGGATCTTGTTGAGATCAGGAGGTTCGAGCTGAAAACTGCCATATCTGATGAACACTTAGAAAGATCCCTGATGATGGCCAGGCGCGGTGGCTCCCGCCTGTAATCCCAGCACTTTGGGAGGCCGAGGAAGGCGGATCACCTGAGGTCAGGAGTTTGAAACCAACCTGGCCTCATCACAGAAGCTGCTAGAGAGTTTAGGAATCAGACAGTGGCCACGGCACTCGTCGGCAGGAGCCCTGCTGAGCCCTTCTCCTGTGGTTTAGGAAGGGCCTCTCTCAGGGCATCTTAGCCCCTGACACAGGTGCCTTCCCAGGCCCTCAGGGGCAGCAGGCGACCTGCGCTCGGGTGGCGGGAGAGAGCTCCAGTGCCCGACTCTACCTGCTGCTCTGTGCAGCGGCCCCGGCAGCGGCCTCCTTGCTTGCAGGCCACAGATGGAACTCGTGGTTCCACCAGGCTGGGCCCTGGCAGCGGGAAAGAGGGAGACTCTGCCTGCCAGCCTGCCTGAGCGGGACAGGGACACCCCGATGGGGTGGGGTCCCTGGGGCCGCTGCCTGGCGCAGTTCACTGCAGAGAGAGCCCAGGGCTCCCCTGGGCAGGGCCAGGCCCCCGGGGCGTCCAGAGAGCTCGTTATCCCGTCAGTCCCGAAGCCGCACCTGCTCTCCTGGTCTCCTGTGATCTCAATTAATCCGTCCTGCCCTGATTAATTAGCAGGGTTAATTATGACGGCTGCTGCCGCTGAAGCCTTGCGAGGAAAGCCCAGCCAAGTGGCGGAGCTGAGACCCAGCCTGGGGTGGCGCGGGGGCACCTCCCTCTGCCTCTCTCCACAGGCTGCCCTGCCCTTCCCAGGGCCAACGCCAAGGATCTCAGGAAGTCACTGGGGCTGTGACTCCCAGGGCCAGGCCTAGCAGGGCCAGGGCGATGCCCTCAGGCATCACCTGAGGCAAGGAGACAGGGCTGTGACCCTGGGGTTGGGCTCCCCTGGCCGGGCTTGTCATGTCACACCTTAGCCCTTGACCCTGCTGTCATCATGATCACACACCAGATGACACCAGCACTCCATCCTGGCAGGGACCCCTTGGCCCCCTGGCCCAGCTGACTCTGAAATGAGTACACCTGCCCCCAGCCCCTTCCTCATCTGCCATCTCCTCCAGCCCCAAAGACCACTGTGCCCGGAAGACAGGACCAGAGAGGGAGTTGGAGTCAGGGGTGGGACTGCTGTGGCCAGGCCCTTGGCCAGGGCTGTTGCAGGTCCTCTCCTGCTGCCGTTCATCAGTTTCCTCATGGGCCCCATCCTGCACCCTTCCCCCAAACCCATCTGATCCTGGCTCAGGGCAAACCAGGTGTTGTGCCGAACTCGTGTCAACCTCAGTAGGGCAGGCACCAGGTTCCGGAGGCTGAAGAAGACACCTAGAGCCAGCAAACCAGCCTTGGGGTTGCCAGGGGCTTACATGCAGGGCGGAGAGTCTAGCTTGCAGCGAGCTGGGCGGGAGAACTGCAACCATGGCAGAGAGCGTGCAGCTTATACATCGTTTTCAATTAGCGCCGTCCACCTAACAGCCTCCAGCTGGCAACATTCACAGCCTCAATCCTGTGTTCCACAGGATGGGCCGGGGTCTCAGATGTTCCTATAGACAAGGAATGAATCTCCGGGTTGGCAGCTCCTGGATTCCCTAGCTCGGAACCCACTTTCAGGTGTGTCTGCCATACAGGGGCATTCTAAGGTCATGCTTAAGCTACTGCTGTCAGGGGCGTCGACCCCACACCAGACAACTCCAGCCTTTCCCTACAGTTGAGCCTACAGACCCCTCCCCACTGGCCCAAGACCCCCGAGCCCTTCCCCATCTCGGCTCTCACATCCCTGGTCCCCTGCCTTGTCCTCTCCTTTTCTGGCCTCCACGCCTTCCTCACCAGCCTGGAGCTGGAGTTCAGAGAGTCACCAAGCAAGGACAGGAACCTGACTCAGCACAGGCCCCCATCCAGGCTGGACAGACACCGCCCACTCCTGCACGCACCTCCGCTGGGCACCCATCCATTATCCTCCTCGCCAAAACGTGATCCATTATCACCGCCAGCGCCTGGCAAAATGTATCATTACCTGCACCCTGGGCACTTCCCAGATCAATCCACTTCTTAAATGTAGTAATAGAGAAGAGGATTAGGTACTAGAAAACTCATTATGAAAATGGCGTACTCAAATTCTTTAAAGGTGATATTTCATAAAATATACCCGGCCTGCCGTGTGCCTCAATCATTCTTTTTAATAGCTCTGTAGCAGCCAGAAAATAAAGTATTCATGAAGATTGAAGAAGATGATCCCATGAACTTCAATTTAATTGGTGCAAATTAAAACGATCCATCTTTTCGTACTGTCCGTCTATCTCCAATCAGCCTAACGCCGCACGTCCGGCACCCTGATTACAATTATCTTTTAATAGGAAAACTTGTCAGTTTTTGTGTGATTTACATAAGCTTGAGCAAACTTATGAGTATCAGATAGAGCCTTGGTGTGTGATTTCCTCTCCCCAGCTCCCTGGCTCTGGGGACGGCCAGGTGGGGGCAGGGGCGGCAAGGACCAGGCAGTGGGGGAGAAGCTGGGGATGGGTGTAAGGCATCCCTGAGCCTGCAGTTCTGCCAGAGATGGGGCCAGGTGAGAAAACTGCATGCGCCACATCAGGCTGCAGCCCCTGGCCGCTTCCTCCGGGACCACAGTAGCTGGACGTAGAGCCAGACAGGGCCTCTTCAAAGAGACCACAGAACCCACCTCAACCTCTCATTTTTGGAGGCCGCACTCTCTCCTCACCATCCACTCCCCACTCACACCCCCTCCCTAAAGAGGTTATTGCCTCCCTAAAGAGCCTGTGGGGACAGACAAATGAGATTTTCCAGTGATGACAAGCCTGGAGACAAAGTCAGCAGGAAACTGAGCATAATAAGAGAGGCGTGAACAGGGAGGAAAGCTAGCTGCTTGCGTCCCCTACGGAGCATGGGACTGGGAGGAGGTGGATTTTAATTCAATGGAAGCCATCCTACCTGCACCCATGCAAGACGCAGCCACCAGTAAGCAAGTGGCGTCTTAGACTGCATCAATGGAGACATCATGGCTGGAAAGAGGGAGGTGATCTTTCCACCCACATCTGTGCTACCTGGATCACATCTGACACGTTCATGTACTCATCCACCCATTCATTCATCCCTTCATTCACTCCATACACATTTACTGAGTTCCTACTAAGTGTCAGGTGCTGGAGACCAAGCAGTGAACTCAGTGAGAGGCCAGGTGAACATGGCAGAAAAGCAGCCCAAAGCTGCAGCTCTCCTACAACAGCTGGCTTGTCTGTTTGTAATTGCCCTTTTAAAATTTGTAAATGAATTCTTAATTACACAGGTGATATATGGCTGCATTGTCATTGTAAAAAAAAAAAAAAAATCCTGAGCATCACAGATAGTGTCCTCAGCCACCTCCACCCTCTACTCTGTCCCTCTCTGGAGCTAACTCTTACCCATCAGCTGTGTATCCTTTCAGATTTTTCTGTATGCCTTCATATACATATGGATCTATGGAAACATATAGATGCTTTTGGTTTCGTTTCTTTTTAAAAAAATGGTCTTCGTCCAGGAATGGTGGCTCACACCTGTAATCCCAGCACTTCCAAAGGCTGAGGCAGAGGGATGGCTTGAGCCCAGTTCAGGGTCGCCTGGACAATATAGCAAGACTTCATCTTCACAAAAAAATTAAAAATTAGTGGGCATGGTGGCATGCACCTGTAGTCCTAGCTACTCAGGAGGCTAAGGCAGGAGGAACAGTCGAGCCCAGAAGTTCGAGGCTATAATGCCTGGGCAATGCAGCAAGACCCCATTTCCAAAAAATAAAACAAAACAAAAGAAGAACACAAAGAAACAACAGCAACACACACGCGCACACACACACACACAAATGGTATTGTCCTGTTGATGTTTTTCTGAAGTTTGCTTCTTCCACTCAGCCTTGCCTGGAATTTTTCTGTTGCCCCTCAAACGGGCAGTCCAGGGAAGGCGGTGCTGATTTGATAGGTAGTGAGGGCCCCGTCTGGAGCTTGGCACCAGCTGGGGAGCAGCAGAGCAGCATGTGGTGAACAAAAGCAGGAGACCCTGCAGTCAGCTCCAGCTCTGCCTCCTCAGCCACACCCCTTTCTGTCTCAGAGCCTGGGATTCCTTGTCCTTAAGACCGGGAAATGGTAGCCTGACCATTGGGATGCTGGGAGAACTAAGTTAAGGCTCAGAAAGTTATCGACTTGGGACTTGGCACATGGATGGGTCTGTACATGAGCTGACGATGATGATGCCTGCGTCCTCCAAAGTCTAGGCCCCCAACAGAACCTTCATGTGGCTCCAGGCCCTATACTCTGCAAACAGACTCCTCCCATGCCCTCCCTATGGTCAGGATTGGGGTGAAGAGGAGCAACCATTGTCAACCTGATCCTACAGGCCTCTCCCCTGCCTGCCCTCCCCTCCCCTAGGACCTTGGCCCTTTCAGGCTTCATTTGCCACATCCCAGCAGCCTTCAGCCACCAGGAGCACATCATTGATACAATAAATTATTATTTTTTGCTAAAGTCACCCTTACAGGGGAGGTGAAACCTTTACCAAGAGGGTCTGGAAATTAGACTCACCAGAAATTTTATCTCCTTAAGGAATGATAAGATAATAATTTCTTGAGCATTTTCACAAAATGCACCCACCAGCTATCTCTCGCCCCAGCTCTGAATCTTCACGAAGCCCAGGAAGCAGGGTCCACGAGCATCCCCACGGACGCATCCACTCCTGAGGTCCTGGTGCACTTTGCCACTCACCGGGAGTGAGCAGGATCACCATTAGTTAGGATCTGATGGGCTTTGCTGCAACAACAAACCAACCTCAAATGTCAGTGGCTTTTCATGGTAAGGGTATATTTCATACTCACACAAAGCCCCATGTGGGGTGCTGGCCTTTCTCTCTGTTGTGGTCAGGCCCTGTAGAACAGGTGCTTCTGGGGTCACTAAGGTGGGAAAGGAAAGTGATGAAGAAACCCCATGGGTCTGAACTACCTCAGCCCAGAAGTGACAAGTGCCACTGTGCTCCCAGCCCATTGGCCAAAACTCACAACATGACCCCAGCCTGACTGCCAGGGAGGCTGAGAAACGTGGGGGATCACATTTGTATTTGATGAGCCCAGCATGCCCTGCCACTCTGCATTTATAAACCGAGAAACCCAGACACAGAAAGAAGAAGTCATTTGCTCAAAGTCACCCAGCCCGTGAGGGTTAGAGCCCCTATTCACACAGGTGGACATTGACACTGGCTGACATGCATGGCAGTGCCCGCACACATCCACACCTGCGTTTCCTCTCATGGTCTGCCCCTCTTGATAGGTGAATGCATCACACCGACTTCTGGCTGATGCTGTGAGAAACTTGGCCAGAGGCAAGGGGCAGGCTCTCTCCTCTGTCCACCCCTGGCAATAGGGTCTCAACTGCTGTATTATTCTGTTCTCGAATTGCTGTGAAGAACTACCTGAGACTGGGTAATTTACAAAGAAAAGAGGTTTCATTGGCTCACAGTTCTGCAGGCTGACAGGAAGCATGGCTGGGGAGGCCTCAGGAAACTTACCGTCTGGCAGAAGGTGAAGCAAGCATTGCTTACATGGCCAGAGAAGGTAGAAGAGAGAGTAAGGCAGGGGAGTGCTACACACTTTTAAACAACCAAATCTCATGAGAATCACTCACTATCACAAGAACAGCAAAGGGGAAATCCGCTCCCTTGATCCAATCACCTCCCACCAGGCCCCTCCTGCAACACTGGGGATTACAATTCAACATGAGATTTGAGTGGTGACACAGATCCAAACCATATCACCTGCCATCCTGGGGGAACACCGGTGCAGCCCCTGCTTAAATGCGCACAGCTCCAGGCATCATCTTTCCTGTGATGTGCCAACCCCAGCCCATTCCAGAACCTCTTGCCTGCCCCTTCCAGAATAAGAACTTGCTTCAGAATCTGCGACTGCCAATGAAACAGGAATCTAAACATCTAAAAATTATAGCAAATATGCACAGTGAACATTCTCATGTCCAAATATTTACATACACCCACACACACAAATACACTCAAAAGACATAGATATGTGGAGGTGTGTTTGCATCTATAAATCTGAATTTCTTCACGGAAACAGTGGTATCATAGGCTTGCTTACATGACTAGAATTGGAACTGACGTAAAAATAAATGGTGAACTACTCTTCAAAAGTGTCAAGATCATGAAAGATAAAGAAAGACCGAGAGACTGTCACAGATTTTAGATGGCTAAGGAGACATGATGACTAACTGCAGTGTGGTATCCAGGACTGGATCCTGGAACAGAAAAGGGCATCCATGGAAAAACTGGAAAAATCCAAATAAAGCCTGTGGTTTGGTTAATAGCATTTGATACAGTTTGGCTCTGTGTCTCTACCCAAATCTCATTTTGAATTGTAATCCCCATAATCCCCACGTGTGGAGGGAGAGACCTGGTGGGAGGTGGTTGGATCATGGCGGCAGCTTCCCCCATGCTGTTCTCACGATAGTGAGTGAGTTCTCACGAGATCTGGTGGTTTTATAAGCCTCTGGCATTTCCCCTGTTTGTACTTCTCCCTCCTGCCGCCATGTGAAGGAGGTCCTTGCTTTCTCTTTGCCTTCTACCATGATTGTTAGTTTCCTGATGCCTCCCCAGCCGTGTGGAACTGTGAGTCAACTAAACCTCTTTCCTTTATAAATTACCCAGTCTTTGGTACTTCTTTACAGCAGTATGGGAATGAACTAATGCAGCATTGTACCAATGTTAATTTCTTAGTTTTAATAAAATGCAAATTCAGTCAAACCTCTTCTTTGTTCTTTATATTATTATTTGAGTTTCCACATGCCCTATTAGTATTCAGTATCTTCCTCTTAAAGAATTTTCTGCTTCTCACCCTCATCCCCCATCGCCACCCCCAATTATCTAATAACCATATGAAATATCTCCATCTCAGGAAAGGGAGACCAACCTGACAATGCCAGCTGCTATTGCTTGTCTCAGCCACATGGTGCCACTGTTGAAAATTGGACCTGCACAGCTTGGTAACCATGCCAGCCCTTGCTGCTTCGATTGCCAGTCTCAGGCCAAGCAAGCACCCAGATGAGAGCTCTCCCTTCTCACTCCTAGGCTCATCCACTGTCCCCCAAAGCCTGACACCATGTCATGTGGGCTGGAACCAAAGGAGCTTCTGGCACAGCCACAAGCTGTGCCCAAACTAGCTCTCCCACAAGGTCTTTGTATGCCCCAGTGGTGAGCTGGAGTCAGAGGCTAGATCCTCCCTTTCCACAGGTCACACACTCATTACCTAAGAACTGTATTCACACACAAAGGGTTTTAGGGTCCAGATCACCTGCTTTTCAGTTGAGGGGGACAATGAAAAAAAGGAGGAAAGGCTCCTGGCTCTAGCTCCCAAAAGGGTGGAATTGTGGAGTGGCTGCTGCTGGTGCCCTGCCCAGGCCCCCTTCCATGGGCCGTGTACTTATTCTCCAGCTGCAGGGAACACTGTTCCTTCCTCTGGACAATTGTCCTCAGCCAAGTTGCTCTCACCTCAGGAGTGGCTGATGGACATAGGAGATCAAAAGCCCAGGCCCCCCTGCCTCGAGAAGAGACAACTCTCACGGTGTAGCTCATGCTCCAGAACCCACCATGGGGCCAGGCTGAGGCTAGGCTCCAGCCAAGACCATTCCTGCTCAGCCCCTTCACCTGCCCTGTCCTGCTTCCCTCCCTTCCTCTCTCCTGATAGCTCTTCCTCAATAAATCACATGTATTAGTCCCTTCTCACACTACTATAAAGAACTGCCTGAGACTGGATAATTTATAAAGAAAAGAGGTTTAATTGACTCACAGTTCCACAGGGTATACAGGAACATGGCTGGGAAGCCTCAGGAAACTCACAGTCACGGTGGAAGGGGAAGGGGAAGGGGAAGTAAGCATGGCTTACCACGGCAGAGCAGAAGAGAGACAGAGAGAAGGGGGAAGTGCCACACACTTTCAAAAGACCAGATCTCGTGAGAACTCACTCCCTATCTCAAGGAGGAGGAAATCTACCCCCATGATCTAATCATCCCCTACCAGGTCCCTCCCCCAACACTGGACATTACAATCCAACACGAGATTTGTGTGGGGACACAGAGCCAAACTATATTACCATGTGACCCTGAATCCCTCTCTCAGCCTCTGCATCTATGGAACCCAACCCTAAGGTGGCAGCACAGTGGAGAAGCTCAGGTGGTGGAGGAGTTTTGGGGGCAGTGCTAGTGGTCAACTTTAAGGACAGATTCTTGTGTCCCATCACTCACTGGCTGCCTGGCGAGGGGGACTCTGTCACTGTTGGTAGTTAGAGAATCCATGGTCCCTGGCACACTGTAGTGTGTAACTTTCATTATCTTCCACCTAGAGTGAGCCAGGACAAAGTAAACGGAAGGCGGATGTGCTGGCTTGAGCAATAACTCCAGTGTTCGTGAAGTTTGGGGGAAGAGCAACTATAAGGATGGTAGGACTGGTGGTGGCGGCTGAATGCCACGGATGCTCTAAGGAGAGAAAATGACGACCTCAGAGTGATCAATCACCAATTCCAAATGAACGTGAAAGCTGCAGGGGCTTCTAGGCAGGGTTTAAAGAGATGTTCATCCCCTGGAGCTGGAGGGAGACAGAGCTGAGGACAAGGCTCAGGACCTAATCAGAAGAGCAGCAGAATTTCAGAGAAGGTCAAACCATCAGTCCTGGTGATTATCCTATACCAAAAGTGGGGCCTTTTTAGGGAAGGAGTGGGACTCAGCAACATGCGATGGAGCCATTGGGGTAGATGAACCTGAGAACCTTGAACTCCAGGTTCCCCTGAACTATGTGGGTTCGGAGAAGTGGGCCACAGCCACTTGCTAGGGGATGGTGCCCTGCCACCCCCACCACCTGCTTGAAGACTTTGCAGGAGCCTCAAAAGAGGCTTTGCCCCTCAGGGGGACAGGAGATATCCTAAGACATGCTGGCCCTGCTCAAGATCTGCCCCCACATGCCCTCCTGGCCACCAGAGCTATAACTAGGATCAAATTCAAGTGTGTCCCAACTTAGCAAGTGTGGGCCTGCTAAGGGAAGGGAGGAACACCCACCAAAGAGCTGCACGTCCTGGCCAAGATGCACGGGCAGGAGCCAGGAACAGATTCTAATGCTGCTGGATGGACAACTGGATAAGCAAGAGCCTGTCGCTACGCAGACTCCCCAACAACCCAGGATGTACCACTCGGCAAGTGCCCCAAGAGCTGTTGGGGGGGCTCTTGGATGCCTGGACAAAGCAATGAGTCTCAGTAAACGAAGATGCCGGAGCTGTCATGGCTGGCTGCAGGAGGGGATCAGAGGCTCAGAGGAGGAGGTGTGCCGGAGTGGTCCTCCCATACGTGATCCAAGCCCACCCCTGACTGTGGTCCTCAGAAGGCTCCAGATGCACCATTTATCGAAGTGACAGGAATGACCTGATGAAGGAGGCATCAACGTGGTTGAGATCCGTGGTGGCTGTCATCGTAGCCCAGGGCTGTTGATGGGATGTGCTATTGCAGAACTGGGATCCCTGGTGAAAATTACAGATTCTTGAATACCAGAGCCCTGTGGCAGTGCTTGGCTGTCAGAAACAGGTGGACATAATCCCCCAGTGGGCAGCCAGGTCAGCATGGCACCCAGCAGGTCCAGATGTTCCCAGGGTCAGGGTAGATAACACCGATAAGGTGTCTCTTCCTCTATAGAATGAAGAAAGAACAGGGACGGAGGAGCAGAAGGTTGAGGCCAGCTACTCCCGTGGAAAATCAGAATCCTTTGCCCAGTTTCCAGACCCAGAACCTGAAGGAGAGGCTGGTCCCCAGGAGGAAGGAAGCTGCAACACCACAGAGATTGTTTACTGCATTGATTCCCCAGTCCTTCCCCGAAAGGGACCTAATGCCCTTTACCCAGGTAACTGTAAAGCAATGAGGGCAGATAGAAATCCTCAGAGTTGTTGGATATGGGGACCACGTTGACGTTGGTACCCAGGAATCCAAAGAGGCTTCATGGTCTCCCTGTTAAAGTAGGGGCACATGCCCGGGCACAGTGGTTCACACCTGTAATCCCAGTACTTTGGGAGGCTGAGGCAGGCAGGTCATGAGGTCAGCAGTTCAAGACCAGCCTGACCAACATGGTGAAAATCCGTCTCTACTAAAAATACACACACACAAAAAAAAATTAGCCAGGAGTGGTGGCGCACTACTCAGGAGGCTGAGGCAGGAAAATCACTTGAACCAGGGAGGTGGAGGTTGCAGTGAGCCGAGATTGCATCACTGCACTTCAGCCTGGGTGACAGGGTGAGACTCCGTCTCAAAAAAATTAATAAAAATAAATAAAATAAAATACAAAATAAAGTAGGGGCACAAGGAGAATGAGGCCTAAGTAGAATCCCAGCTCCGATCATTTCAGAGTGTGTCCCCTGGGCTCTCAGGTCACTCGGGTCATTTTATCAGTGCTCAAATGTGTCATTGGAATGGGCAGATTTCACGGCTGGAAGAGCACTCGCCTGGGCACCTTGATCTGAGGAGTAAACTCTAGGAAACTAGCAAAGGCCAAGTGAAGTCCCTGGCTTCACTTGACCAGCCTGGCCAACATGGTGAAACTCCATCTCTACTAAAAATACAAAAATTAGCCGGGCATGGTGGCGCATACTTGTAGTCCCAGCTACCTGGGAAGCTAAGACATGAGAATCACTTGAACCCAGGAGGTGGAGGTTGCAGTGAGCTGAGATCACTCCAGCCTGGGCAACAGAGAGACTCTGGGGAAAAAAAATAAAAAAATCATAGTGGAAGAAATCAAAGCAGGGTCCCCAACCCCCCATGACCAAGACTGATCTAGCCACTGCCACTACTGAAGGTCAGATCTGCCAGCAACAGGGACCAACAGGAAGGGCTCGGTGTAGTACCATCTTCTGATGCTGCAATGGGATTGGATGAGCTCACCCTTGGGATGGGACAGGTGGAACTAGCTGGGGTGCCATCTTGCATGGGCCACCACTGCGGGTGGAGGAAAGGACTGCTATCCTTCGGGATGCAGTGTATACCTTCATCCAATAGCCGTGATTTGTGCAGTGTCCCCAACAGGTGGAATACCTGGTCGGGGAGCCGAAGGGCAGAAGAAGGAGTGGCCCCTCGCCATCACTGCTTTTGGTCCACTTGGCCTGTGTGTCCCCACCATGGGTTCCAGGGCTCTAGAAGTCTGGGCACATTGGTGAATTGTTTGAGCCTGTGTTTCTCCACGTACTAAACGGAAGTTAAAACGTCTTGCTGTGGGGATTAAATGAGACCATACTTGTCAAGTTCATGCCCTGTGCCACTAAGACACAAGGCAAGTAGCCTTGAAATGGCAATGCAGTCATCACTATCATCGGCATCATTATTTTGGAATGCGGTCAGGGTCAAGATTGCCTTGGAGCAGGGGGATTTCCCAAGTTTGAGCCCATTTCTGGCACCTTCTTCACGAGAACATCAGAAAGTACTTCTGCACGTCCGCCTTGACTTCCTCGTGCTGCAGGTAAAACCTGTTTTTATTCTCAAGGAAGAGATGATCTCATTCTTTCTCCAGAAAGCCCCTCATGAGGCCTGAAGCACATTTTTAGGTTCCCCCACCCTGGGGACATTCTCCTCGACCCACCTCTGAGAAGCCAGGAGACCCCAAAGCGACATCCCTTTTCCCAGCTTGGGGAAGCTTTTTCTACCCTGGCCTCCATTTGATATCAGCAAAAGATTTCACTAGCACTGCCAAGAACTGAAATAAGTATGTAAATCCTTTGTAAATGTATGCTAATTACTTATTTTTAATTATAATGTAAATAAGTAATTACTGAATAATTTTAAAGTATTTACATGGGGGTGTGTGATTTAGACACTAACTTGTTATAAGATATAAAAACTATAAATTATACAGTAATTATAGCCCAATTTACATGCTAAGGCCAAACACAATTACGTAGCAAGAAAAATATAAACAATCAGGTAATTCGGTGGTAGTTACAGTGTAATAAACAAGCTGTTTTCTTCTCCCTGTCGACAAAGTGTGTCTGTGCATTTAGCCCAGGCTCAGGGAGGCCAAGGGAAGGGTACACTCAGGAAGTTGAAACCACTTTTAAGAAAAAAAGCTTAATCACAGAATAAGAAAAAAGTACAATCAAGCTCTTGAGTCTTGGCTGGGCATAGTGGCTCCCACCTGTAATCCCAACACTTTGGGAGGCTGAGGTAGGAGGATCGCTTGAGCCCAAGAGTTCAAGACCAGCCTGGGCAACAAAATGAGACCCCATCTTTACAAAAAAATAAAATTAAAAACAACATTTAAAAAAAAAAAAAAAGCTCCCGCCTCACCCACAGAGACCCCTCCCCCACCCCCACCGTACGCCAACTCAGGCAACAGAATCCCTCAAACTCTTCCCTTCAGGCCGTCACACCACTGTGCCCTCAGCCTTAACCCTCCTCCTGTACTTTCTTGCCTAGTTAACACCATCCCACCCTTCAAGTCTTATCTTCAATGACTCTTCCTCCAGGAAGGCTTCCCTGACCACTCCCTACTTCTGAGATTTGGCCAGGGGCCCCTCCTGGGCTCCCACAGCCTCGAGGGCCTTCCCATCACTGCTAACTTCTGTTTTGAGTTGACCTGTTTGACAACACAGTCTGCCTCCCCTACCAGACTGGGAGCCCCAGGAGGACAGGGCCCAGGCCGGCTTTGTCTGTTGCTAGGTTCCAAGTTAGAGGCACTTGGGCTTGAGAACGGGGAATCAGTGAGACCTGGATTCAAGTCTGGTTCAGACACTTCCCGCCATCCTCCCAGAGTTATCTGAGAGGCCTGGGCCTCACCCTAGGGGGGGAAGTCACAGGTGTGTCAGGAGCCCCGGGTTCTCAGTCCTTGGCTGAAACAGGCCTCCGAAGGGGGTATTATTCTCCCCGCTTTCCAGACAAAGCAACTGAGGCCCAGAGAGGCCAAGTAACTTTATGGGGTCACACAGCCGGGCTGTGAAATCAGGCCTCCTCCAGGTTCAAACCTGAAGCTCATAAGCCCTCTCCTCCTCCTACCCCAGGCTTAGGGGACCTCGACTCCCCGGGATGTCATCAGGTCTCAAAGGAGGGTGGAGGGACCCAACAGACCCCGTGCAGGAAGAGCGACACTGCCAAGACACCTTCCACCATCTTGCACCTCCTGAAAAGTGGGGGGTAACAGAACTATTGCCCTGGGAGCCCCTAGGATCGCGTCTTTTGAACCTCTCGACTGAGACCTCAGGGTCAGAATCTCCCGGAGCAGTGATCAGATGAAGACTCCTGAATCCCTGGACCAGCAGCCAACTCTGGCGGGGGCACCCAGAACATTCATCTGGGCCCATCGATGCCCACTGGAGTCTCAGAGCTGCTTGCAGGAGGGGAGGGCGTGGGCTAACTGTGTGGCCTTGGGCTAGTCCCTTCCTGCTCTGACCCTGCGCCTCGCCTGTGAAAGGGGCCTCTATACATTGCTGGCTGATCGCGTCAAAGAAATGACGCCTCCCACAGAGCTGGGCGGAGACACAGGAGGTGCTCGTCGGACCAAGGCACCCTCCAGTCACCGCCACACTTTCACAGAGCACCTACTATGTGCCAGGCAAGCCCTCTTGCCTACCACCCGCTCCCATGGCCTCGTCCCCATGAGGCAGGTGCTCTGAGGTCCAGGGTGCTAGGACGGCTGGGAGGACAGCTCCCCTGTTCAATGTCCGGCCAGCAATCGAAAGAGAAGCCCTGTGTCCTCACCCCTGGGAGGCCCCGCTGAGAGCATCCAGGCCCCACCCCAGCCACCCTTCCTCCATACACACCACCCCCCACCACCAGCAGTTGTCACACGATTTAGAGCCAGGGAGATGGGGGAATCCATATATAGATTCAGGACTTTTTCTCCTGCCCCTGAAGCGTTGCTGTTCATTAAGCACAGTCATTAGTGAGGATTTAAGGGAGCCCGAGTGGGACTCGGGGGATGGAGGGCCCTGCTGACCGGGCTCGGGCCACTGGTTCTACAGGAGAGGAGGGGTCGTCTCAGTCATCCCACTGCCTCCGAGCCAGTGTGCTGAGCACTCAGAAGGTCATGCGGGAGGCCTTTCTTCTCTAACAATCACCAGCATGACAAGCCTGCTACCGTTTGTAGGTGATGATAACTCAACGAGTCCAGGACAGCGCCTGCTCCAATCCTCACAGGAAGGCAGGCACAGAGAGACGGCAGTTTGAGAAGGGCCACACGGCCCGAGGTGACACACGACGTGAATCCAGGCTCTCTGACTCTGGATCTTGCTTCTAACCACCCCATTCATGCCTCCCACAGCCCAAATGTGGAAGGACTCCGCTAGCTCTGGCCAACTCAGCCTGGCATGGTTGAGGCCAAGGCCAGCACCGGGCAGGGGGAGGCCTCGGCCCCAGCCAAAGCCGCAGAAATGGAAATTGCCATCGTTGCAGCGCTACGACCCCTCGCGCAGCTACTTCACAGCCCAGGAAATTCCCCAGTCCCCTGGGTAATATTTGTTTTATGGCCATTGCCGGGTGCTATTCATTTTATGACACTTTTGCCTGTGATTTTTGTTGTGGGCGCATAAGCAATGTGGCCAATTCCGTTTTACGTGCCCCGGCGTTTCAGATTCATCGCCAGCCGGCGTGGCGCTGAGTGGTTACACGGTAAAGTGTTTGGCTAATAAAATGCATAAAGCAGAGATAGGAAAATCAATGCCTTTGTTAATAACACTTCGACATCGTTCACGCAGTCTGCCAAGCAGGCCTGCCCGCCGGAGCTGGCACCAGAGGAGCCTCGTGGGATGTCTGCTGCTGGGACCAGGCGCCAGCTGGCCCTGGAGCCTATGCCTTTTGCCCTACTGGAGTGGGTGCTAGGCAGAGAACCCCAGGCAGAACCTCTCCAGGGTGCTGATCTCCTCCCGGTGCCAGAGTTGGATGCAGAGGGTTGGGAGAGAGGGATCATCTTGAGCAAGCCACTGTACTACCCTGGCCCTCAGTTTCCTCATCTATAAAGTGGGGATATTAATAGTTCCCTCCCTCCAAGGACTTCTGTGAGGATGCGAGGAGAGAGCCCATGTAATCCACACGGCCCCATGCATGTGGCGTATTCAGGCTGGGTAACCCAGCACCTCTCTCTCTCCTCCCCAGGTTACCCAGGCCACTCAGGGCTGCCCATGATCCCCAGTCCCCGGGGATGAGAAAGACCTTTCTGGAAGCACGCGTTCCAAGGCACAGGCGCCACCTCTCCTCGGACCCCAGGGATGGCTGTCTTTCCTTGTCCATTGTGTTCTTGACCAAACCTTTACCTCGACTCCCATAATCCTTCAGCTTCCCCCCGCCTGGCACAGCCTGGGTCCACATCACTCCCCTGCTCAAAACCCTCCGGCAGTTCCCCTCCCCTCCAGGGCAGGCATAGCCCCGTGTCTTGGTCACCTCCCTCCAGCCGTACCCACTATACTTCTGGGTATCAACCCTGTTCCTGCCAAATACATCATTTCCTGCCTCCAGCCTTTGTCCCTACGGGGCTCTCCTCTGGGCACACGCTTCTCTCCACCGCCACCCCCTCCCGCACGTCAAAGCTTACACAGACCATGCGTTACTTCCTCCAGGAAGTTCCCCCTGATTCCTCCCGGCTCCTAGGAAGCTCCGGGACTCTCTAGCTGTCCCTCCCCTGCTCTCTGCCATTTGTGAGGCCATTTGATTCTAGCCACAGGAGTTCTTGTTCTTTGATGGTTCTGTTGAACGTCCACATTTGGAGCTGGGCTTGTCCGCCCCAAGCCAGACACCTGCAGCATCATGCTCCACCCTTGACCAACCCATGAGGCCATGAGGCCCGTTTCACAGATGACATCACAGAGAGGTGACGGCCAGGCCCCGGGTGAAACAGCAAGCGAATGGCAGAGCCCAAGTCCTGGTGCAGGGGTCCCCGCCATGGGCATTATTATCACTGAATCCCCTCGGGGGCCCTGGAAGGATGAAGACTTTGGAGGACGTCACATCCTTCTCAAATGCTCCCCATCCCCTCGCCTGGGCCTTGGACGGTGGACTTCACCTCTGAGCCTCCCCACCTCTCATCTACAAAATAGGAGTGATTTTTTTTTTTTTTTTTTTTTGAGACACAGAGTCTTGTTCTGTCACCCAGGCTAGAGTGCAATGGCAGGATCTCAGCTCACTGCAACCTCTGCCTCCCAGTTTCAAGTGATTCTCCTGCCTCAGCATCCTGAGTAGCTGGGATTACAGGCGCCCACCACCAGGCCCAGCTAATTGTTGTCTTTTTAGTAGAGATGGGGTTTCACCGTGTTAGCTGTGGGCTGGTCTGAACTCTCCTGACCTCAAATGACCCCACCGCCTCAGCCTCCCAAAGTGCTGGGATTACTGGCGAGAGCCACTGCGCCCCGCCGGGAGGATAATATTATAATAGACCTTCCTCCCTCGGGTGTTGAGATGATTGGATAAAATACCCACATAAAGCCAGGGGTCTCTCCTGGCAATGTCGGGGGGCCTGGGACACACTGGGAGGAAAGAGAGCAGGGCCAGAGAAGGACCCTGTAGGCCAGGACACAAAGACAGGAAGAATCAGCACTGTTTGTGCCCAATCCTGGTGCTTGCCAGACATAATGTGAGGTCCTTCACCTCCCCCAGGCCTCACTTCTGCCTCTGTAAAATGGATACAGTATTGCTCACCTCCCCAGGCTGCGGAGGCAGAAGGGGGATTAAAGGAAATAATCTATGCAGATCTCAGGACCCGCCAGCGCTTAGTGGACTTTGAAGGTCTTGAGTGCCAGATTTAGGCGCTTTGAAGGACATTCGGGGCATGGGAGGAGCCTGGGTCCTGTGGGGGCAGTACCCCAGACCTGCGCCTTTCCTATCTCCCCAGCACCCCAAGAGCAGTCGGGGTTGGGGAGCCCCCATATCCCCAGGAGCCAGCCTGTCTTCCCCTACACCCCTTACTGCCGCCAGCCCTAGCCCCAGCGCCCTTCCCCCCTCGCCTTCCTCCCCCACCCGGGAGCACAAACCGAGAGTTTAATCCCCAATGCCTCCCAGCACACCCAGGCCTGACGCACGGCTGGGCAAATATTGGACTTTATTAATTTAATTTAATTAAACTTTATTAACCTTTATTAAAAATAAACCCTCATTAAAATTCTCATTCCCGTCTCTGGCAAAGGCAAAGGCGGGGCACGGCCTCCTCTCCAGGCTCGTTAAATGTCACCCAAAGAGACACAGTGGCCTCCAGAGCCAGAGTCCGGGACACGGAGCCGAAGCTGGAGATGAAGGGGCCGGGTGGGGTGAGGTGTGTGCGTGTTCAGAGGTGACGGCAGCGGAAATCCAGGCCCCAGGGGGCCCACGGAATCCAGTCACCAGCAGGGGGGCAGACTGAGGCAGACTCCGGAGTTCCAGGCCTCATGCTGTGCCCAGCAGGACCACCGAGCAGACTGGGAGGAGGAAAACGTTTGTTTTCATCACATGCATGGTTTTGCCCAGATCCTAAAAGCAGTGTTTGCTCCTATTAGAAAAATTAGAAAATAGAGAAAAGCACCAAAGAACATAAAACTCTTTATGATGCCAAATAGATTCTTGAAGCTTACAGCTGGGGAAAGCATATTTATCATCCAATCTGAAACATTCTTTTTTTAATTTTTTTTAGACAGGGTCTCACTCTGTCATCCAGGCTGGAGTACAGTGGCATGATCATAGCTCACTCCAAAGTCCACTGAGTGCTGGCCCATCCTGAAGCTGCAGAGGTTATTTCCTTTAATCCCTCTTCTGCCTCTCAACCTCCCAGGCTCAAGCAATCTTCCCACCTCAGCCTCCCGAGTAGCTGGGACCACAGATGCGTGCCACTATGCCCAGCTAATTTTTTAACATTTTTTGTAGAGATGGGGTTTCACCATGTTGCCTAGGCTGGTCTTGAACTCCTGGCCTCAACCTCCCACCTCAGCCTCCCAAAGTGCTGGGATCACAGGCGTGAGCCACCGCGTCCAGCCTCAACCTGAAGCATTTTCAAGACTGAAAGTGCTACCTATAACCATGCGTTCAGTCACAGACAGGCCCAGCGAATGGGGACACCTCCTTGCTGCTCAGAGCAACACTGGTGAGCTGGGGACAGTCTCCTTCCAGTGGAAACTGAAACCCATTTCAACATACAAGGGAGTTAGTCCTACTTTCGGGAACCACTGGGGTCCCCACCCCCCAAGTCCCCCGTCTAGACCTGGTACCTGGGCTGTGTTTTCTTGGTTTGTTTGTTTGTTTGTTTGTTTGGGCTAATTCAGAGCTGGCAGCCACCAGGCACCTACGATGTGCTGGCCCTGCCCTGAGTTCTGTGTGGATTATTTCACTTCATCCCCCTAAGTCTCCTGGGGATGAGAATACTGTGCCCATTTCACAGAGGAGGAAGCTGAGGCCCAGCAGGCAAGGGGCTAAGAGGCAGAGCCAGGAGAGAAACCTGAAGCCCTTTCTCTCATCCACCTCCCGGAGCTCGTCCTTGCCGAAGCCCAGGAAAATGGGTCCATAACCCGAGGAAAGGCAGACTCCAGAGGGGCAGGCCAGCCAGCCCCGGGTAAGCTCAAGGGCTGCCGCCGGGCACAGGGCTCAGATTTACCCCAGGAGCCTCTTGGGCAGAGTCTGGGAAGAGAGGGAGGCGGCACTGGACCAGCAGGTAGAAGTGGCAGGGGTGATTCTCCCCGATCCTGGAGGGACCGGGTCGCAGGTACTGCTGTGCAGGCCGGCACTGGGGGCCTCCATTCGGGACGGTGGCCAGGGCACCTTTGGGGCAGCACCTCCCTGACAGAGCAGGCTTACGGAAAGGCGAAAAGCTCCTGGGCCACTCCAGTTCAAGTATCTCCAAAGGATGCTTGTTGATGGCTCATGTGCTCAAAAAAACTACCCGACACCCGGCAGGGAAGGCAGCTGAGCCCAAGCCAGTGGCAGCAAGAGTAACACTGGGCAGAGAGGGGCCTGGACACAGACGCTGGCACATCACTTAGCAGTTTAGTGACTTCACACAAGTTCACTCTCTCATTCAGTACGTGTTCTAAGAGGGCCTGGCATGGGGGCACGAGGGCAAACATCACAGCCCAGGCCCCTGGGACCTTGCAGGCCAGCGAGGGAGACAAAACCCAGCAGTGACACCCAACAGCCGGTCATTACGAATGGGAGAAGTGACATGAGGAGAAAGGGGAGAAAAGCACAGGAGCCCTAGCGAGGTGACATTGGAACCCATTCCTGAAGGCTGGAGGGAGCCAGAGGGACCCAGAGGAGGACTGAGCAAGCTGCGAGAGGGCCCGCAGAGGGGTTCAGGTTTTAACCTCAGCATCCCACATCCCAGGAAGAGCAGTAGGCGGGGGTTATGGGCTGGCGGCTGTAAGGAGGGCAGGCAGTGCAGAGAGCAAGAAGGGAGAAGGAGCTGCTTAGAAGTGGGGAGCTGCCGGGCTTGGGCGGGCGTGGGCAGAAGGGATTCGCGGCCAGGCACAGTGGTTCACGTCTGCAACTCGAGAACCTCAGGAGGCTAAAGCGGGCGGATCACTTGAGCCCAGGAGTCTGAGACCAGCCTGGGCAACATAGGGTGACCCCGACTCTACAAAAAATTAGCCGGGTGTGGTGGTACGTGCCTGTGGTCCCAGGTACTCAGGGGGCTGAGGTGGGAGGATCGCTTGAGCCCAGGAGGTCAAGGCTGCAGTGAGCCATGATCATTCTACTGCACTCCAGCCTGGGTGACAGAGCAAGACCCCGTCTCAAAAAAAGTAAAAAGAGGCTGGGCTCAGTGGCTCACGCCTGTAATCCCAGCAGTTTGGGAGGCCAAGGTGGGTGGATTACCTGAGGTCAGGAGTTCAAGACCAGCCAGGCCAACATGGTGAAACCCCATCTCTACCAAAAATACAAAAAAATTAGCAGGGCATGGTGGCTCCTGCCCGTAATCCCAGTTACTCAAGAGGCTGAGGCAGGAGAATCACCTGAAACCAGGAGGTGGAGGTTGCAGTGAGCCGAGATTGCTTGCACCACTGCACTCCAGCCTGGGTGACAGGGCAAGACTCTGTCTCAAAAAAAAAGGGAGAGAAATTTGCAGTTGACACCCGTAATAGAAGCGCATTCAAGAGGATCCACCGGACAATCTGCCCGTTCACTCATTCATTCGCCCCTTCACTCATTCATTCAGCAAGGTCGTTGCCGGGTCCTAAGGCAGAACTCTCCCAAGACCCACGGGCTCCCTGCCCCAAGGAACTTGCAGCCCCGGGTGGGAAGCAGCTGACACAGGAAGAAATCAACATGATAAACATGGCTGCACTTGATCAGACAAGCCCCAGGAAGGGAAATCCATGGAACGATGCAGCAGGGAGTGGCGAAGGTCTGAGATTCCTCCCACGGCAGGAGGGAGCCTGGGGCCTCTCGGAGGGAGAGTTAAACCAAGACCTGGAGTTCTAGAAACGTCCTGCCGTGACAAAGACCTGAAGCGGATGCTGGAGGCGCCACCCAGGATCCTACGCAGGACCCAGGCTGTCCTTGCTGTCATCCTGTCAAAAGGCTGGGCCCCCAACCCGTAGTCAGTCCTCCTAGTTACAAACAGCCATGTTTAAAGATCTTGTTAACAGAGAGAAACAAGGAGCTGGAGGATGAACACGTGGGTTGTATATGGGATTGGGGTCGGATTCCACAAATCCCTGGCAGAGAAGAGGGTGCCCCAGGGGAAAGGGGCCACCGTCCAGGGTGGGGTGAGGGTGCTTTGCTGGCCAACAGCAGGCTGATTGGTTCTCAGCACAGAGCATCTTCCTGCATCCTCCAGCACTGGGAGCCTCCATCTTCCAGACAAGAGCCCCCAGGGCACCCAGAACTGTCTCCATGACTCCAGACAGGGTAGGGACAGGCTCCTCTCCACCATCTTAGACAAAGCCTCTTTGGGGCCACATACCCAGCCTGTTCCCAGAGAATGCCAGGACCCCTGCAGCCCCCAGGTGCAGCCAGCCTGGCCAGGCCAGGATGGATGGAGGCAGCGGCCCCCTCTCCCCAGGGGGCCCCCTCACCCCTGGCACCTCCCCCTCCCCTGGCGCCCTTTCTCCCTGACTCAGGGCCTCAAGGGCCCATCTGCTACTGTCTCCCATGAATTTTCTCTCTCCCTGTCTCCAGACTTCCCTCCGCTTCTCCATGGCCACCCACAGATCGCAGCTTCCGTGCACCCACCAGCAGGGACTGTCTGGCCTCCGGGCCCTGGTCCAAGTGCCCAAGAGACCAGCAGGTTGACCTAGGTGGGATGAGATGCCCAGCCCTGGTCTAATCAGCTCAGACCAGGGGTTGAGTCCCATGGAACACATCTAGGTGGCTTGATCCCCCTGGGAAACAGGGATGGTTTTCTGAGGGCTCAGGGGGCGTCTTGAGCATGGCCCCTACGGCCACAATTCCCTAAGTGTGTTTCTAAGGCTCAACAATGAACGCCCTGCCTGAAAAGGAGCGAACGCCCCATCCCTGGAGAAGCGCCCGAGCTTTAGAACGGCCTGGGTGGAATTGGGTCTGAGCAGCTCTCGCCCAGAGATGCCTTCCCCTTGTTCTCACTGGGTCCCGCCTGGGGACACCAGGGAAAGGAGCCGTGGCAGCAGAGGGAGCAGTACTCACTGTTGACTCCGGGAGACCCTCTCCGCGCATCAGCAGGGTGGCATCTCCCGCCCAGCTTCCTGACACCTGGGGCCCCCTAGAAAGCCAGGTCTTAAGACACAGCGTGGAGAGGCCGAGCTAGGCCACTTGCATCTGGGCAGGAGCACCACCCTGCACCCTGCAGGCCCAGGTACAAACCCGGAGCCACAAACAGAGACCCTGTCTTTCGCAGGTGACCAAATGCAGGCCTCCAGGCCACATGTATGTGCCTGAGTGTGTGGCACAGGCCAGCCCAGGAGCACAGCCAGGCACACACACGGACAGTGCCCTGGGGTAGCTGCTGCCGCCGGCCCTCCATTCCTGGGGCCAGCAGCGCTCTTCTCTCTGGAGAGAATTTTCCTGTTCTCAAGGTAGAAAGGCTCCTTCCTTCTCCAGCGCCAGCAGGAGCAGATGGGACAGATGGGGGATGTGGCCGGACAAGCATAGACCATGCCATCTTTGGGAGGGATCATCCCTCTGGGCCTGTTCCCTCCTCTGAGCTGGTAACACCAGCTCTCAGAGCTGAAAGCAGGATGGGGGTCAGGGCATGCCTTGGGGTGGGGGTCCCACTTGCCCCTTCCCTTGCTGGGGAGCAGCACCAGCCACCCCAGGGAAGGCTGCTGGGCCAGGCCAAGGGCTGGGGTCAGAGTGCCCCAGGCCAGGAGCCCCCCCTGAAGAACCCAGCTTTCTGAAGCCCGGGCTCCAGAATCTTCCCACATCGCTGGTTGCAACATAAAATAGGTCATTGGCGTAATCCTGGCCAAATTGGCCTCTTGCAGATCAGCCAGGCCGCGCTCCCTGGGCCTAATTATCCCATATTTGGTCAATAAGCCATTAACACAGCGCCATGGATGTTAATAACCGTTTCATGAAAAAGTCAGCGTAATTTATGAGATCAACACTGGTTAACAAAATTAATAAATATTTCATTCGGCGAGATTTATCCCGGTGCGCTCCCGGCAGGTGGACCGAGGGCCCCTGGGCAGCCCTGGGGAGCCGGCAGTTGGGAGAGAGGAAGGCCTGGCTCTGTCTTGGGCCAATAAACATTTACCTCAAATCCTATCGCCATAAATCCACGGGCTGGACGAGGGAGTCCAGTAAAACCTGACTTAACATTATGTTCGGGCCATTAACAATATTTATATAGATGTCACTTCAGGGAGGGTTAGAGTCGCCAGGCAGGGCCCAGCGGCCGTGACGGGAGCAAGCTGGGATCCTGTAGGAAGATGCGTGCCCAGGGAGGCCCGGGGCATCAGGAAGAGTCCCAGTGTGACTCTCAGACCCCTTGGGGTTGGCGGTTCCCAGTTATGTGACCCAGGACGAGCTTCTCCACTGCCCAGAGCCACAGTTTCCTCATCTGTAAACTGGGAATATTAAAAATAACCATCCAGGCTGGGTGTGGTGGCTCACACCTGTAATTCTAGCACTTTGGGAGGCCGAGGCAGGAGGATCACTTGAGGTCCGTAGTTCGAGACCAGCCTGGACAACATGGTGAAGCCCGGTCTCTACTAAAAATACAAAAATTAGCCAGGCGTGGTGGCACACGCCTGTAATCCCACCTACTCGGGAGGCTGAGGCAGGAGAATCGCTTGAACCCAGGAAGTGAAGATTGCAGTGAGCTGAGATAGCACCATTGCACTCCAGCCTGGGTGACAGAGCAAGACTCTGTCTCAAAAAAAAATAAAAAGGCCGGGCGCAGTGGCTCACGCCTGTAATCCCAGCACTTTGGGAGGCCGAGGCGGGAGGATCACGAGGTCAGAAGATCGAGACCACCCTGGCTAACACGGTGAAACCCCGTCTCTACTAAAAATACAAAAAATTAGCCGGGTGTGCTGGCGGGCGCCAGTAGTCCCAGCTACTGTGGCAGGAGAATGGCGTGAACCCAGGAGGCGGAGCTTGCAGTGAGCCGAGATTGCGCCTCTGCACTCCAGTCTGGGTGACAGAGCGAGACTCCGTCCCCCCTCCCAAAAAATAAATAAATAAATAAATAAATATAAAAATAAAAATAAATAACCATCCAGTGGGCTGCTGGGCAGATTAAGTCTCATGACACAAAGTAATCCCCGGGCACCAAGGAAGGACTCAGTCCATGGAAACGGCTGTGAGAACTGTTATCCACAGAGGGAGCCAGGGGATACAGCCCTCTGCCCGGACGAGAATCCTGGGGAGTGCACTCTGCCTCCTCCATTGACAACCTGTCGTCCCCTGGGTGGTGTGCACACCACACGTGACCTACCATCCCACAACAGTCCCGCAGGGTGAACACTCCTGAGAGCCCTATTTTCCAAAAGTGGAAGCCAGGGCTCAGAAAGATGACGTGACTTGCCCAGGGACAGCCAGAAGGAAGTGGTGGAGCTGGACTTGAACCCAGGTCTGTGACTCCAATCCTCCCCCTTCTACCGCTCTGTCCCCCAGCCTGGGAGAGCCCTGGCTGGGGTTGGGTCCCTGCTGGGCTGGCCTCTGTTCCTGTCTGCCTCCTGGCAGCCACCTGGAGCCCTGGCCAAATGGACCTGTGCCCTGGGGAACGCCAGAGCCTGTTGTGGTTAAAGAAGTTTCCAGAATAACTAATCTGTTTTCTGTGGGGAACTTTCTACCAGGCATTGATTTTCACTCTCCCTGCCTGGGGTGGATTTGATTTGTGAGGAGAAGCTCTTCCAAGAGGCAGAAGCAATTGTGTGAGATAAAAGTGCCTAGTATGACAGGCTCATCCACTGCTGAGGCCCAGGCTTTGGCTGCGGGGTGGGCGAGAGGGCAGTGGGATGGGCAGAGGGGAGAGGGAAGGGGATGCGGGGGCCTCTGTGTCCAGCCCCTTTGTGACCTTGGCACAGAGTCACCCCTCCAAGCATGTGGCTTGCAGGCAGCAACACCAACTAGAACACCAAAGACCAGGCTTCTGCTGCTCCCCCTGGAGGCAGGTGGGCTGGTGAAGTTGCTCCCTTACCCGCAAGGCTTCATTAAGCCACACACTTAGCGTGAGGCCCAGAGAAGTGAGATGCCCCGGGAGGAGGCTGCACCCTCTCATTCTTAAGCATCCTGACCCCCATTCATTTCTCTTCACTGTGCCCCTGCCCTGACCTCACATTATCCTTTTAACAAACCTGGGAAGAAGGTCCAGGGCCTGGCTCATAGAGAATGCTCAATAAATGTTGGTGAAGGTATCATAATCCCCATTTTACAGACAAAGAAACTGAGACTCCTAAGGGTTGAATGACTGCTTTGAAAGAGGCAGAGCCAGAACTCAAATCCAGATCTGTCCCCCTCTCCTTTATCACAGAGCTGATGGATGCTGGGATCAGTCAGGGGCTAAAAGGGAAAACGGGACTACCAAGGGTCTCATACTCACCTGGGCCCTGAACTTGGGGTGGTGGATGCAGATGAAAGAAATCATGAAGACCTTGTCTCCTTGCTTTTACAGAATCATTCATTCCTTCATTTAGGTATTCAACAACTTCATTCAATAGACAAATCTGGCTGGGTGAGGTGGCTCACGCCTATAATCCCAGCACTTTGGGAGGCCGAGGTGGGCACATCACATGAGGTCAGAAGTTTGACACCAGCCGGACCAACATGGTAAAACTTCATCTCACTAAAAAAAAAACACCACCACCACCACCAACAAAAAATAACTTACCTGGGCATGGCAGTGGGCACCTGTAGCCCCAGATCCTTGGGAGGCTGAGGCATAAGAAACGCTGGAACCGGAGGGGCAGAGGTTGCAGTGAGCCAAGATCACATCATTGCACTCCAGCCTAGATGACAGAATGAGACACTATCTCAAAAAAAAAAAAAAAAAAAAAAAAAAAAGCAAATCTTTATGATGTCCCTGCTGTGTGCCAGGAACTCCTTCAGGCACTGGGGACACTATGGTGAACAAAGCTGACGTTCTCGTGGAAGAGACAGACTTTAAACAGAACAGATAAAAATGTGGCACGTGCCAGATGGTGACGCAGTGGAGATGGGGAGGGAGTTGTAGGGTGGGGTGTGTAACAGGGAGTTGGGCAGGAGTGTTAGAGCTTGGGGGCAGCTCTGGGCAGAGGTTGTAAGCACAAAGATGAGGTGGCCAGTGTGGTCTCGGAGGGGAGAGGGAGGTCAGAGAGGGACCGGAGATGCAGAGGACATCGCAGGGTGTGACAGAGGGGCAGAACCTGGCTGGGGCCTTGGAGGGGACCCCCCGGCAGCTGGGTGCAGAATGGTGAATGGGTGCAGGCCACCTGGGGAGATGAACTTGGGAAGCTTTTGCGACAATCCCAGCTTGATCTAGGGTGGATCAAGAGGGAGGAAGTGAGAAGAGGTTTATTTCGGATGTGGAGTTTGAGAACAGTGGAGCACAGGATGAAGGCCCAGGCCCTCTGGCCCGAGGGCTAAGCACCTACTTAGCACCAGGTCTGAGGACACCAGGAGCAAGTGGTGGGACCACTGTCCCTCTCTGGGCCCAGGCTTACGCTGTTCTGCTGCACAGCAAGGGAGTTGGAGAAAACATGAGCAAGGACTATGTTTTGAGCACTTGCTGATGAGGGGGGCTCTGACTGCTTCATCTCACGGCCTCCCCTCCCCATCCTGAGGGGCAGAGAGGAACCCCATCCCGGATCCTCAGGGGAGAAAGTGCAGAGCACGAGAGACAGGCCCCACCCGAGGCCATACAGCAGAAGGTGGTAGAGTCAGGATGGAAACAGGGCTTGGGGGCTCCAGGGGCTGCCACACACCCTGTGCTGGGCCACCCCGGGAGGTGTAGACAGGTAGGACTCTGCTCCGGCCCCAGACAGCACAGGGCTGACTGCAGGGCCCTTCTATCTGTCCCTCCTGACCTGGAATCACAGCCCAGTGACTCTGAGCAGGTGAGGTCACCCCTCTGCCCCTTAGGGTGCCCCTGGGCTGTTGAATACCCATCAGAATGGGGTGTGGAACGGTCGCCGAACGGGGGCCCTCCCTGCCCTCAGCCCGGCTCTGCACAGGCCTGGGTGGTCCCTGAGCACCCCCTCCCGGGCTTGGCACCCCATGGTGCAGCGAGGGGGCCACCTTTCAGGGGGTGCAGTCCTGAGGGGAAGCCTTGGTCCGCTTCTCTCCTGCTGTGTGGCTCTGGGCCAGTGACTGTCCCCCTCTGAGCCTCAGTTTCCTCTCTGTAAGATGGGCTTTTAACTGTTCAACCGTTCACTGAGTAAGTGCCTGCCATGGGTAGTTTGAGAAGCTTTCAACACAGCGACCAGCAGAACAGACAAGGCTCCCAACCCTCCCCGAGCAGACCTTCTAAGCAGGGGAGAGAGACCCCACACGAACATAGGAGGTGTCAGACAAGCCATGCGGGGACAGGAGGGACAGGAGGGACAGGAGGGACAGGAGAGCAGGATGTGGGGGCAGCTACAGGATTGAACAAGGTGCCCAGACAGGCGTCCTCTGAGAGGTTAGACTCCTGCAAAGACTTGAAGCGATGAGGGAAGGAGCCACGTGGCTACCTGGAGAAGAGTGTTCCAGACAGAGGACAAGCCCATGCAAAGGCCCTGAGGCCAGACAAGCCCCAGCAGGGGTTCAAGGAGCAGGAAGAGGACCCATGTGCCTGGAGGGGCTAGCCAGGGAGACCAGGACAGAGAGGTGGGAAGTGAGCAGGATATCCCGGACTTTGGGCCTGTAGTGAAATGGGAAGAAGGGAGGAATCTGTGAATGAATGTACATCAGGCGTTACATAGCCTGTACATAGTAAGTGCTTAATTAATAGGAATTATGATTACTGCTACTTATAATTAGGTGATTTCTGACCTGTTTTCAGGGAGTGCGAAGGGTGCCTTAGTGTCTCCCCCTAAGGGCAGGAGCTGGATTTGAGCAACCCAGACTATCCCCCTTTGGAATGGGGGTCTGCTGCCCTATCTCAGCCTCTCCAGAATTTTCCAGGGCCACCCAGGGCCTTCGGAAGTTTGGGGAGTGACGAGGCGGGGCCACTGTCACAATGGCATTAAATCAGACCACCAGCTCCGGAAGAAATCGCACCAAGAAGTTGTTAATACCTTTATTATGGGCTGAAATGTATTCACGATATTAAAAGACATCCCATTTCTGCCCTCTGTGTCACATCTGAGATGTAGCGTAGATAAATGATATATCACCGCACGAGATCTACCGAAACCATTAGTAACCATGACATTTTGACGTCAGATTTTAAAAAATTCCTAAGTAATCTTTTTGATTTATGAAATGCTGTTTGGGTTCATCGAGAGAGATCTCAGATTTATCACCGCCTGGTTAGAATTATTAATGATTTTCAATTTGTAAATCTGAAGTCGAGAAAGTCTGTGGGCTCAGGGCGAAAACTCCCACCGTCGAAGACCCAGCCTCTCCTCCCGCCTGAGTTCCAGCACGGAGAGATGGTCCTCAGACCCAACATTCTGTACACTTGCTATTGTCTCCCAGCACATTCTGTTTGTTTGCAGCATGCAAGACTGTGGGGGGATCAGCTGCAGGACCTGCCCTGGATAGAGGTGTCAGCCCCACTCAAACAGGGGATGTCCACTCCTTCCCCCCAACACAGAGCCCTGTAAAGCTGCCCCCGGAGATTTGGGCAGAGGCAGTCAGTAGCAGACAGCCCTGCCCTTGAGCCTGGTTCCTGCTTCAACACAGCTGCAGCCTCTCACACCACTGAAAAGCCTAGAGCAGCCTGCCCTCACCCAAGGCAGCGGCCACAGACACCACACCAGTTGCAGAGCCCCACACTGCCACTTCTCCATCTCATCCGGGAAGGGGGGGCACCACCCTGTACCTGCCTCTCAGCCATACTGCTGTCCCCCTCAAACCTTCCATCTGCCTCCCCATCCTGGAAGCCACCCCAGCCTGGGCAGGGGGCAGGGAGCAACGCTGCTGGACCCCCAGGCCTGAGTCTGACGCCAGTGGGGTCCTGCACAGACCCAAAAGGGGTTCATGACTCTAGCTTATGCCCTAGGCCACCTCAAGCTGTGTTAGAATCCCCCCCGGGGGAGATTTCAAACCTGCCAATGCCCAGGCTGCACCCGGACCAACTGAATCAGAATTGCCAGAAGGGGCTGGGCACAGTGGCTCACACCCGTAATCCTAGCATTTTGAGAGGCTGAGGTGGGTGGATCCCCTGAGATCAGGAGTTTGAGACTAGCCTGACCAACATGGTGAAACCCCGTCTCTACTAAAAATCCAAAAATCAGCCGGGCATGGTGGTGCATGCCTGTAATCCCAGCTACTTGCGAGGCTGAGGCAGGAGAATCGCTTAAACCCAGGAGGCAGGTGTTGCAGTGAGCCAAGATGGCACCACTTCACTCCAGCCTGGGTGATAAGACGGATACTCTGTCTCATTAAAAAAAAAAAAAAAAAAATCGCCAGAAGGTTCCAGTGTGCAGCCAAGGCCGACCCAAATATCACCACCATCCCATTCCTCCCTCCCTGTAGCCACTGCCTAACTTAGACCTCACCCTTTCTGTCTGGGACCAGGGTCACCCAGCCTGGAGTCTCACCCACTCTGGCCCAACCAACCCATGACAATCCAAGCCCACCTGACCGTGGCACTCTCCTGCCTACACACTCGATGGCTGCCAAGGCCCTCAGGGGGAAGGCGAGCTTCCTGCCCTGCCCCCACCAAGGCAGGAGAGGGCCAGGGGCTGCATGAGGCCCTGCGGGGAGCCATCT
Source organism: Papio anubis (assembly GCF_008728515.1). Classification (NCBI taxonomy): domain Eukaryota; kingdom Metazoa; phylum Chordata; class Mammalia; order Primates; family Cercopithecidae; genus Papio; species Papio anubis. The sequence goes on along the minus strand of NC_044988.1, from coordinate 95,409,031 downwards.
GCAGGACAGAGCCAGACCCAGAATCCTCCTCCCGGCCCGATCCACAGGACCCCCACTAGCCAGCTTCCTTGACTGGAGTGAGGGCTTAGCTACGGGGCCGCCCTCCTACCTGGGCAGGAGGAAGGCCCATGGCAGGGGTCCCTGGGAAGTGAGTTTCACCCACCACTCGCCACTCAACAGGTGACAGGACTCCGTTCACTCATGCCTGCCCCTTAGGTGTGGGGGGCAGCCTCTCTGAGCCTCAGTTTCCTGATCTGTAGAATGGCACAACAGAATTCCCCATGCCCGGAGTTACTCTAGAGTTTAAACCACTCTCGTATGGGACGCACTCAGTGCCACTCACAAAGAGGGCCCAGGATCGCGTGGCTGCTGTTGGCACCGTGAGGACTGATGTGTCCTGGGCTGGCATGTAGAATGAGGCCACTTTTAAAAGTTTCATACTGCATTGGGTTCAAGTTCTCCACTCTCTATTTACAGACTAGTGTCCTGGGCTTCAGTTTCCCGGACACTAGGAACTCTTCCTCCCACACCCCCGTCCTGCCCAGCCGCCCCGCCCCACCTCTCTCTCTCTCAGGGCAGGAGTTCCATCTGGAAGCCACCTGGCAGCAAACGCGCCTCCTGGTCACCCGTCCCAGCCCCTGACTTCCAGGTTAGTGATGCCCTGCAGAGGAAAATGTGTACTGGCCACACTTTTTTTCTCAATCCACATTTCAAAGGGAAAATAGGGATCACGCTTCTGTAGCGTTCAGACGCAGGAAGGTGAGTTTTCAATCAATGCGGGCAGACAGGTCGTGGAGCCCCCGACTTTCTCCCTGGTGCCCGGCAAAGAACCAGGGATGGCAGCGAGGCAGGGAGGCAGAGGCAGAGGGTGGAAAGACAGAGACAGGGAGAAAGGGACATAGCCTCTATGGACGACGGGGATAGGTAGGGCCGACACAGGGGTGCATGGCGGGACCTTGAGGTGGGGGAGGGGAGGCTGGCCACAGAGAGGAACCAGACCTGCTGTGCTCCCCAACCCCTGCCCAGTGCCTGGCACAGATGGGCTCTCCATGAGCACTGAATGAATGCACTCATGAATGAAAGAACCAGCCTTGGCTGCCTGCCCCCTACATGCCAGTTTTTTTCCCATCCATGAACCCATGTAACCTCCCAATATACCTGTAAGGGTGACATCATTATTCGCATTTCACAGATAAGGAAGCGGAGGCTCAGAGGGGCATGTGTCTGGCCTGAGGTCACACAGCTGGGCAGCAGAGGAGCCCAGAGACAGCTCTGGCTCCAGGTACCATGGTAAGGGCTCAGACTCTGGCCTCACACCAGAGGCAGGTGCAGCCTCCTCGGCTCCCAGCAGCTAGGCATGGAGCACACAGACAGCAGGAGCCATCCAGTCCCGGGGACCTGCCGGTGGAAGATGGAGCGGGGAAGCTGTGGGAGGCAGAATGTCTTTGGGCAGCAATAGAAAACCGACAAAGGCCTGGGTACCTGGAAGCGTGGTGCCGCTATAGCAAATGCCTAAAAGTGTGCAAGTGGCCTTGGAATTGACCAGTGAAAGGAGGCTAAAAAAATCTGGAGACACATGATAGAAAAGGCCTAGGTTGCCTGGAACAGGCTTTGGGTAGAAATGTAACTGTTAGGTAGACGCTCCTCTTTCTCCTCAACCCTCACTGGCAGAGGAGGATGGGGGTCAGGGGCCAGGCAGAGGAGGGAGGCGTGGAGGTCTCAGTAGTGGAGAAGTTTCAGGGGTGAGTGCAGAGATGGACAACACCTGGAGAGCTGAGACTGTTAAGGATCTGGTTTGAATAGGAGTTCACTTGGGCACAGGAGTATTTATTACATTGTGATGGGGGAGCCACAGTGAGAGACAGACAGTGAACCAGGGACCTGAAAAAAAATCAGTGATGATGATGGTGGAGATGGTGATGATGCTGATAGTGATGCTACTACTGCTGATGGCTATAAAGATAATGAGGGTAAGGATGGTGACAAGGCATGATGGTAACTGGGTGATGATGATGGCCGTGGTGATCAGGCTGGCGGACACCATAACGATGGTGATCAGGATGATGGATGGAAGGAGGGATGGATGATAGTGGATGGTAGTGGATGGATGGTGGATGGTGGATGGGGGATGGATGATGGAATGGATGGATGGTAGTGGATGGTGGATAGTGGATGGATGGAAGGATGGTGGATGGTGGATGGAATGGTGGATGGATGGAATGGATAATAATGGATGGATGGAAGAGAAGGATGGATGGATGGAAGGGAAGGGATAATGGATGGATGGTGGATGGATGGATGGATAGTGGAATGGATGGCAGTGTAACGATGGGTGGATGGTGGTGGATGGTGATGATGATGGTAATGATGATAGTGGTGGCAGGATGGTGGATGGTGGATGAATGGAGGAGAATAAATGATGATGAGGGAGGGATAATGGATGGTGGAATGGATGGATGGATGGATGGGGTGAATGGATGGATGGATGGTGGATGGATAATGGATGGATAGTAGTGGATAGTGGAGTGGTGGATGGATAGGAAGGACATGGATAACTGAATGGAAGGATGGATTGTGGATGGTAGTGGATGGATGGAATGGATGGAATGGATGGATGGATGGTGGAAGGAATGGTGGTGGATGGATGGATGATAGTGGATGGTAGAAATGGATCGATGGCGATTTGCGGTGACGGTGACGATGGCAACGATAGGCGGCGGCGGCGGCAGATGGCGACGCACGTGATGACAACGACGACGACAGCGAAAGGGCGGATAACGACGATAGCGGATTTACAGCGCGTAGCGGCGACGACGATGCCGTGGTGCGGACTGGTGGTCATGCAGATAACCATAACGACGGTCATGACGATCATACTTGCGGCGACGGCAGTGATGACGTGACGACGATGCACAACGGATGACAGCGGACGGCGGTGGCAGGCGGCGATTTGATGACGACGACGGTCGGTGGTGGCGACCGTGGCCATGGCGGCGAAAATTATAACCGATGCCAGATGACTGGTGGATGGTGGCGGATGGTGAAAGTGGAGGACGGATGATGATGAAGAGGATAATGATGATAGTGGATGGAAGGAAGTGGGTAAAATGGATGGCGGTGGATGGTGGATGATGGAAAATGGATGATAGTGGTGGTGGTGGAGAAGGATGGCGGACGTGAGATGATAAATCGACGATTGACAGCAGCGATGACAACGACGATTGGAAGCGGCGGCGGCGGCAACCGGAATTTACGATTTAAGTGACAAAGACCACGGCAAATGGATGAGGACGGCGGCGGTAAGACGGTGACGGTGACGGATGGACAACGACGACGACGACAGCAGCGGATGACAACGACGATATGGACGGTGGCGGCACCGACATGATGAAGTGGACGATGAGGGTAAATGGAATGGATGGTGGTGGATGGTGGATGGTGGATAGTGGAGTAGTGGAGGGATAATGGATGATAGTGGATGGTGGTGGAATGAATACGATGGTGGATGGATGATGAATGGATGGATGGTGGTGGTGGATGGTGGATGGATGAATGGAGGACAATGATCGACGGACGACGATATGAGTGGAGGACAACGAGACGGACAGTGACGGTGGTGCAGTGGCAGACGATGACGGCTGGTGGCGGCGGATTGTGCCATGGCGGATAAACTGCAACGACCCGCATGGATGACTGCGGACGGATGGCGGATGGTAGTAGTGGAGGATGACGATGGATGGACGAGTAGTGATGGTGGACCATGGAAGGATGGTGGATGGTGGATGGATGGATGATAGTGATGGTGGTGGTAGTGCTGATGATGGTGATGGTGGTGATGGTGGTGGTGGTGGTGATGATGATGGTTGTGGTGGTGATTGTGGTTATGGTGATAACTATAATGACGGCGATGATGATTGTGATGATGGTGGTGGTGGTGGTGGTACTGGCGATGATGGTGATGATGGTGATGGTGATGATGATGGTAATGATGATAGTGCTGGTGGTGGCGGTGGTGGTGATGGTGATGGTGGTGGTGACAGAAGTGGTGGGTGGTGACAGTAGTGAGGATGATGGTGGTGGTGAAGTTGGTGATGGGGGTGATGGTGATAGTGAGGATGCTGATGATAGTGATGATGGTGGCGGTGATGGTGGTAGTGGCAGTGGTATTAGTGGTGGTGGTGGTGATGATGGTGGTGATGTTGGTGGTAGTGGTAGTAATGCGGTGATAGTGGTGATGATGATGGTGATAAGGTAACCTGCTTGAAAGTACCCAACTCAGTGCCCTACAAAAGGTGAATTATTCCTTCTTCATGGCAACCAGAAGTTTTGATTCTGACTATAGGGGCCTGGTCTCACCTCTCTGGGGAAGTTAACACCTTCTTAGCATGTCCGGAGCTACCCTGAGCCCCACCTCCTCCCTAGTCTTTGTTGGAGCATGGGGCCAAACAAGGGATGAAGCAGGAACTTCTTCTGGGGAGGAGAGAGAGTTTGGAGCTCAGCTCAAGACTGGCTGGAGCCTGAGGGAGGTAAGTGCTCTGGGGAGGCAGGAACTGCTCCCAGGTTCCTGGACATCTGTAGTGATGGGACCTTGAGTCTCAGCCTTGAGCGCTGCAGAGAGGTATCTGTAGTAGGCTCTGGAGCCAGTGGAGGGGCTTCCCAGTGGGAGGCATGTCCAGGACCCCTGGAAGAACAGCCTGGCCTGATGACAGGGTGCAGGTTTGGGGACAGTGTCACGCCACACAACTGTAGGCCAGAGAACCGAGAAGACCTGTGCCTGGAGCATCACAGCCACCTGGGACTCTGGAGGGGAGGAGAGAGGTCCTGGATCCCTGGGAAGTGGATGTCCAGGGACCAGGCCCAGATTCCTTTTTTTTTGAGACGCAGTCTCACTCTGTCATCCAGGCGGGAGTGCAGTGACGCGATCTCAACTCACTGCAACTTCCACCTCCCTGGTTCAATCAATTCTCCTGCCTCAGCCTCCCGAGTAGCTGGCATTACAGGTGCCCGCCACCATGCCTGGCTAATTTTTTGTATTTTAGTAGAGACGGGGTTTCACCATGTTGCCCAGGCTGGTCTCGAACTCTTGAGGTCAGATAATCTGCCTGCCTCGACCTCCCAAAGTGCTGGGATTACAAGTGTGAGCCACGGCGCTCAGCCCAGACTCCATTTAATTTAGAACAGTAAAGAAAAGGAACCTTGGGGCTGGTTCCAGCTGGAAGGCGTCCACATTTCCTGAACACACGCATGTGGGGGCCATGCGCCATCTCACTGGATCCCCGCAGCACCCTTGGGAGAAAGGTACTATGATTAGCCCACCTCACAGATGAGAGAAATAGACTGGCCTGCCCAGGCGGCACAGCAGGACTCTGCTGGGCACTGCTACCCATGTCCCTACCTGTTTTGCTCAATAGCTCTGGGTACACTCGCTCCATCACCCTGGATTCCTTAGATCCCTGGAGGTCAGTTAGCGGCAGGCCCTTCTCTCGCCTTGGCTCTCAGGCTGTGTTAGTTTCCTGGGACTGCCAAGTAGTACCATAGACTTGTTGACTCAACACAACACAAATGTGTTCTCTCATGGTTCTGGGGGCCAGAAGTCCGAAATCAAGGTGTCAGTGGGACCAGTGTTCCTCCTGGAGGCCCTGGGGCAGGATCTGCCCTGTCCTCCCTCCTGGCTTGGCGGCCGCTGGCAGGCCTGGTGTCCCTCGGCTCACAGAGGCCATGCGGGCCTCTGTTTTTTCTTCTTCTAAGGACACCATCCTTGAATTAGGCCCCCTTAATACAGCATGACATCGTCTTAACTTGGTTGTATCGGCAAAGACCCTATTTCCAAATAAAGTCACATTCACAGCTGTTTGGGGATTTGGACTTCAATATATGTTTTGGAAGGAACCCAATTCCACCCATAACTGGGCCTGGGAGGCTCCATCTGCTCCACTAGAATATAAGGGCAGGGGTCTGGGTTTATTTTGGTGTCTGCTACATCCACAATGCCTAGAATAAGCCCCTAGCACATAGTAGGTGTTCAACAAACAACAAGGAAGCCAATGAATGTTAGTTTCTTCCTGCTCCTAGGACAGCAACATGCCCGTAACCTGCCTTAGGCATGCCCTGTAAAAGACACACACACCACGTAACATGGCGACACACAGACAAGACATGCCGCATACAGTGGGCCACCCGCTTGCATTCACACCAGTGCAACATCGTGTCACAGGCCCACATGACACTGCTCAGAAACACACAGAAGTCACAGTGCACGCAGGGACGTGCCCATGACACGTGACGTAGTGTGCTCACGGGCCTAATGGCGACCTCCTGAGACTCGCTCCTCACAGTGGCAGGGGCCAGGTATTGTCAGGGTGCCAGACATCTGTGCTGCTTCTGTGGCCGCCAGGGGCCGGAAGGCAATATTGTGGGAGTTCCTTATTTATTGTTATACATCGCCGAGTGCTTTGAAACTCTCATTTTCTTATAATGCACAAATTAAGCAACTGTTTGGAGTTGAGCAGACGCCAGGGGACCAGACGGATGCAGTGGGGGAGGGGAGAAGCCTGCTAAGAATGGTGGGGACTGGGGGCTCAGGAGCAGCCTGTGGCCTCCTGAACAGCAGTTGGCTCATCTGTTCATTTGGACAATAAACATGGGTAAAACGGCTCCTGGCGGTGCTTCCCCAAAGGAGGTGCCTGGCTTGGGTGCCCCAGACACCCTGAATCAGTAATGCTCATTAATAAGCACCTACTGTATGTAAGATGGTGAGTTTCATGATGTGTAAGCAAGACCTTGTTCAGTCCTCATGCAGCCCTAGGAGGGATGAACCCATTTTACAGAGAGGGAAGCTGAGGCTCCGAGAGAGGACACACGCCCAGATTACTGCAGTGGATGCTGGACTCCAGAGGCCAAGCCCATCCCATTCATCCACCACCACTGTCACCCGGCTTGGCACACTTGTCTCAGACTGCAGTGGTGTGAGGGGCAGCCTGGCTTCCTGGGATGGGCCCCACAAGCTTGCAATAGAATTGCCTCTTTACACAGCCAATGTTTTCTGAGCCCTGGATCACCCACTCTGGGCATCGTGTAGGTAAAACCAGGAAACTCCAGGCTAAGCTTGAACACTTGCCTCAGACCAGTCCATGACACTGACCCTGGATACAGTCACACACATCTTAGAGTTCCAAAGACGCTGGCTCCCTTGGTTCTCATCCCCCTGGGAGGAGGGCAGGTTCAGCATCCTTGACGCCTGCCATAACTGAGGCTCAGAGATGTCACGGTGTATGATCAAGCTCACCAGCCTGGAGTCAGCACAGCAAGACTGATCCTGGCTGTGGGCACTTAGGCAAGACGCTCCCTTCTCTGAGCATGGTTTTTCTCATTTATAAAATAGGGCAACTAAATCTGAAGAAGATAATATTCAACAAGGGCTTAGCCCAGGACCGACCTGGTCACAAGAAATCATTATGGGTCACTAGTGGCTGCTATTTCTCTTCTTATTATCATCATAGAAAATTTCCCAGAGTTTTTCTGCAAATCAGCATCAAGAGAGATATTCTCATCCAGCTCAGGTTGAGGCCAAGAAAGACCCAGCAAAAGATGTTTGATAATTTGGGCAAAATGTTCTCCAGTGATGAAGAAGTGCTCTGAACTGAGCCCACAGGGACAGTGTGGGGCTCACAGCTCCAACAGCTCCGCCTCAATCCATACTCTGCCATGCTGAACAGCCAGGGTGCCCCAAAGAGACACAATGCAGACTGGAACAGCCTTACAGGGGAGAGTTGGGTTTCTTAAAAATTTTAATGCATATACCCTCTGTATTAGTCCATTTTCATACTGCTATAAAGAACTGCCCAAGACTGGGTAATTTATAAAGGAAAGAGGTTTAATTGACTCACAGTTCCACATGGAGACCTCAGGAAACTTACAATCATGGCAGATGGTGAAAGGGAAGCAAGCACTTCTTCACAAGGCGGCAGGAGAGAGTGTGTGTGAAGGAGGAATTGTCAAACACTTGTAAAACCATCAGGTCTCATGAGCACTCACTCACTATTATGGAAACAGCATAAGGGAAGCTGCCCCCATGATTCAATCACCTCCCACTGAGTCCCTCCCTTGACAAATGAGGATTATGGGGAATACAATTCAAGATGAGATTTGGGTGGGGACACAGCCAAACCATATCACCCCCTTGACTGAGCAACTCCATTTTTACAAATTTGTCCTCTAGAAATGTTCAGATGTGTCTTCAGTGATTGATGTTCAAGATATTTATGAAGCACTGTGGGTCAGAGCAATAAGCTGTCAACATAAATGTCCACCAGTGGGAGATTAGTGACATGAGGACACATGTCTATCACGGAGCACAGTAAAGTCAATACCAAAGACTGCAGTAAGTACCTGGGTAGAAATGTGAGAAGACGGCCGGACGTGGTGGTTCGCACCTGTAATCCCAGCACTTTGGCAGGCCTAGGTGGGCAGATTGTCTGAGGTCAGGAGTTCGAAACCAGTCTGTCCAACATGGCGAAACCCCGTCTCTACTAAAAACACAAAAAAATTAGCAGAGTGTGGTGGCATGCTCCTGTAATGCCAGCTACTCGGGAGGCTGAGGCAGGGGAATTGCTTGAACCAGGGAGGTGGAGATTGCAGTGAGCCAAGATCGAAATACTGCACTCCAGTCTGGGCAACAGAGCAAGACTCCATCTCAAAAAAAAGGGGATATCTAGGATGCTTTAAAAAAAAAAAAAAAAAAAAAAAAAAGGAAGGCTGAAAACAGAATGTATAAAATACTGACATATATGTGTATGTGTGTGTCATATATATGATTGTGTATGTGTAATGAAAGGTAAGAAAGATAGGAGGGGCTTCAAGTTTCTGGTCCAGCATGTAAGAAGTGTAGAAATTAACACTCTATCTTCACAACAAGTAAAATGTTGAACAAACTGAAAAATCAACAACTGTTCTTAGATTGGCCAGAGAAGTGAGGTCACAAAACAAACAGCTGCCCCAAAATTAAAGAGACAGACAGGGCAGATTCAGAGAATCACAACTTACTGGAGCAGAAAACCAAGAGCAGAAACTTCCACAAGAACCAGCACCAGGATAGGAAAACCTTAAATGTAAGAAATAACTTACTAGGAGGTCAAGGTGGACAAGTCTGAGAGTTGAAAACTCCAGGGGACCCAATCACGAGGGGCACCCACACTTTTGTGAGTTTCCTCTAGAGTCCTACAAGATCCTCACAGTAAATATTGGAGAAGAATCCCCTCATACTTCCAGTGAGGGAGGGGGAAAGAATCCATTTTAAAATACACCAGATCGTTCTTTTCTTCTTCCTTTTTTTTTTTTTCTTGAGACGGAGTCTTCCTTTGTCACCCAGGCTGGAGTGCAGTGGCACGATCACAGCTCACTGCAACCTCCACTTCCTGGGTTCAAGCAATTCTCCTGCCTCTGCCTCCTGAGTAGCTGGGATTACAGGCACTCCCCACCATGCCTGGCTAATTTTTGTATTTTTAGTAGAGACGGGGTTTCACCATGTTGGCTAGGCTGGTCTCGAACACCTGACCTCATGATCCACTGGTCTTGGCCTCCCAAAGTGCTGGGATTACAGGCTTGAGCCACCGTGCCCGACCCATTTTTTTCTTCTTAACAAGGACTGCTTGATATGGTTTGGCTGTGTCCTCACCCAAATCTCATCTTGAACTGTAGTTCCCACAATTCCCACATGTCATAGAAGGGACATGGTGGGAGGTAATTGAGTTAAGGGGGCAGTTCCCCCATGCTATCCTCGTGATAGTGAGTAAGTTCTCACGACATCTGATGGTTTTATAAGGGACTTCCCCCTTTGCTCCATTCTCATGCTTCTCCTTCCCACCACCATGTGAAGAAGGACATGTTTACTTCCCCTTCCACCATGATTATAAGTTTGCTAAGGCCTCCCCAGTCCTGCAGAGCTGTAAGTCAATTAAACCTCTTTCCTTTATAAATTACCCAGTCTTGGTTACTTCTTCATAACATTGTGAGAATGAACGAATACATTGCCCTCAGGAGAAATGATTTTACCAGAACCTAACCTGCTGGGGTTTTATCAGAGAATAACCCACCTGGGGGAACGGGAATACTTAACTCCAGTCCCCTCTAGTCATCCTGTTCCACCAAACAGGGAGGGAAAATAACTAAAATGCACTGGTGAAGTTCAGGAGCACAGGCTCACCAAAAAATGACCTAATTATAGAATTAATACAATGCTTCCCCTCCCCGCACCTTACTGCCACATTACTAAAGACCTATTTACCACAGTTTCTTTTACCCAATACACCTTTTAACAGAAAATTACAAGGCATACTAAAAGGGAAAAAGCTGAGTTTGAAGAGACTGAGAAAGCATCAGAACAAGATATGGCGGGAATGTTGGAATTATCAAATCAGGATTTTTTAAAAACTATGATTAATGTGCTAAGGGCCTTAATTGAAAAAGTAGACAACATGCAAGAACAGATGGATAATATAATCAGGGAGATGGAAATTCTAAGAAAGAATAAAAAAAAATGCTAGAGATAAAAAGATACTGTAACAGAAATAAAGAATCCCTTTAACCAGCACATCAGTGGACTGTACATGTGGAGGAAAGAATCTCTGAGCTCAAGGATATGACGGCAAACACTTCCAAAACTAAAAAACAAGGAAAACAATGACTCAGAAAAAAGCAGACAGACAAACCAGAACAGAATATCTAAGAATTGTGGAACAACTATTAGAAAAGGCATAAATGCATTAATGGAAATACAGGAAGGAAGGAAAGAAGGAACGAAGGAAGGAAGGTTTCGCCAAATTAATGTGAGATGTCAAACCACAGATCCAGGAAATTCAAAGAACAACAAGCAGGATACGTGCCAAAAAAAAAAAAAAAAAAAAGTCTAGGCATATTGTATTCAAATGTCAGAAAATCAAAGATAAATAAAAAATCTTGAACAAATCAGAGGGGAATAAACACGTTACCCACAGAGACCCAAAGATAAGAGTTACATCTGACTTATCCTCAGAAACCATGCAAGCAAGAAGAGAGTGGGGTGAAATATTTAAAGTGATGAGAGACAGAAAAAACAAAACTTCATCAACCTAGAAGTCTATACTCTGCAAAATTATCCTTCAAATGTGAAGAAGAAATAAAGACTATCTCAGGTAAATAACAATTTGAGGGAATTGGTTTCCAATACATTCTCCTTGCAAGAAATGTTAAAAAGAAGTCATTTAGTGAGAAGGAAAATACGTTAGAAACTCAGATCTACATGAGGAAAGGAAAAGGATTGGAGAAGAAATAAGTGAAGATAAAATTTAAAAAAATTATTCTTAATTGATATAACAGTTTGTTCAAAGTCATTATAGCAACAGTGTATTCAATTATGTACGCATATGTATAATGCTCGTGTAGGCTATGTACAAGTGAAATGTATAACAGCAATAATACAAGGGATAGGAGGGAGGAATGAGGAATATCTTGTGATTATAAAGTATGGCACTATCCATGAAAGTGGTATAGTGTTATTTGAAAATTGAGTTGGATTGCAATGGAAAATGGAGTTGCATATTGCAAACTCTATTGTAGCCACTTTTAAAAAGTAGAATTGTCTTTGGTAAACAAGAATTCAGTAAAAAATAAAGTATAATTTATATTCTAAGAAAGGAGAGAAAATGAAATCGTAAGATACCCAATTACAACCACAAAAGGCAGAAAAAGTGTGGAAGATGAAAGCGGGAACAAGAAACAAGTGCAACAAATGGAAAAGCAACAAATATTGTAGACATTAAAACAACTATAGCATAAGCATTTTAAATGTCAATGGTGTAAATATGCTAAATATACCAATTTGGAGACAGAGATTGTCAGAGTAGATTTTAAAAAGCAAGACCCAAGTGTATGTTGTCTACAAGAAAACCACTGTAAGTATAAAAACATATATAGATTAAAAGTAAAGGGATGAAGAAAGATATACTATATAAACACAAATTAAGCAGAAGTAGCTATATGAATTTCAGACAGCGCAGACTTCAGAACAGGGAAAGTTATCAGAGAGGTATTACATAATGACAAAATAATCAGTTCTCCAAGAAGACATAATAACGTTAAGAAGCATTAAAATACATGAGGCGGAAACTAATAGAAATGCAAGGAGGAACAGACGAATCCACTTTCGTAGTTGGAGACTTCAACACCCCCGTATCAGAAATGAACAGATTCAGCAGGTAGAAAATCAGTAAGGATGTAGGGGAGTTCAACAGCACCATCAATTAACTGAATATAATTGATATCTATAAACTACTTCTTATAACAACAGAAGTTTACGCATTCTTTTCACACTCACATGGAATATTCACCAAGATAGACTACATTCTGGGCCATAAAACACACCTTCACAAATTTAAAATAATAGAAATCATACAAAGTCTACTCTCAGACCACAGTGAAATTAAACTAGAAATTAATAACAGAAAAGGTAGCTCAGCCAGGCACAATGGCTCTTGCCTGTCATCCTAGCACTTTGGGAGGCCAAAGTTGGTGGATTGCTTGACCCCAGGGGTTTGAGACCAGCCTGGGCAACGTGGTGAAACCCCCACTCTAAGGACTATAAAAAACGTAAGCCAGGGGTTCACGCTTGTGGTGCCTGCTACTCAGGGGGCTGAGGTAGGAGGATTGCTTGAGCCTGGGAGGCAGAGGCTGCAATAAGCCAAGATCGTGCCACTGCATCGCAGCCTGGGTGACAGAGTGAGATCCTGTCTCAATAAAAAGAAAAAAAAAAAGATAGCTCAAAAATCCCAAACACTTGGAGATTAAGTAACACATGGTTCAAAGAATAAACCTCAACTGAATTTTTTTTTTTTTTTTTTTTGAGATGGAGTTTTGTTCTGTGGCCCAGGCTGGAGTGCAAAGGTATGATTTCAGCTCACTGAACCTCTGCCTACTGGGTTCGAAAGATTCTCCTGCCTCAGCCTCCTGAGTAGCTGGGATTACAGGTGCATGCCACCACACCTGGCTAATTTTTGTATTTTTAGTAGAGACAGTGTTGGCCAGGCTGGTCTCGATCTCCTGGCCTCTGGTTCTGGTGATCTACCTGCCTCGGCCTCCCAAAGTGCTGGGATTACAGGTGTGAGCCATCACACACAACCTGAAATTTTAAAGTATTTTAAACTAAATGAAAATGAAAATACAACTTACAGAAAACTGTGGGATGCAGCAAAAGCAGTGCTTAGAGGAAAATTTACAGCATAGAATACATATAATGGAAAAGAAGGGCTAAACTCAATGATCTAAGTTTCCACGTTAGGAAACTAGAAAAAAAAAAGAACAAATTGAATTCAAAATGAGCACACGAAGAGAAATAAAAATTAGAGCAGAAACTAATCAAATTGAAAACAGGAAATCAAGAGAGAAAATCAACAAAACAAAAAGCTGGTTCTTTTAAAAGATCAATAAAATCAATAAGCCTCACCTGAGCTCAGTGGTTCACCCCCCCTATAATCCCAGCACTTTGGGAGGCTGAGGAAAGTGGACCACATTAGGTCAGGAGTTCGAGACCAGCCTGGTAAATGTGGTAAAACTTCATCTCTACTAAAAATGCAAAAATTAGCTGGGCATGGGGGTGCACACCTGTAGTCCCAGCTACTCAGGAGGCTGAGGCAGGAGAACCACTTAAACCTGGGAAGCAGAGGTTGCAGTGAGCTGAGATCACACCACAGCACTCCAGTGACAGAGTGAGACTCCACCTCAAAAAAAAAAAAAAAAAAAGTCACTAAGCCTCTAGAAAGGCTAAGAAATAAGGAGAGAAGACACAAATTGCTAACAAAAAAGGGAACAGAAACAGAAAGGAAACATCACTGCAGATCCTATGGACACTAAAAGAATAGAGAAATATTATGAACAAGTCTATGCACACAAATGTAACCTAGATGAAATGGACTAATTTCTTGAAAAATAAAATCTGCCAAAATTCACACAAGAAGAAATAGACATCAGAATAGGTCTATATCTATTAAAGAAATTGAATCAACAATTAATAACCTTCCAAAACAGGAAGCAGATGGAAAACGCTACCAAACATTTAAGAAGGAAATTATACCAATTCTCTACCATCTTTTTCAGAAGATAGAAGTATAGTGGCTATATTCTAACTTATCCTATGAGGCCAGTATTATCCTAATATCAAAACCAAGGGCATTACAAGAAAAGATAACTACAGAAAAACATTTCTCATGAACACAGATGCAGAAATCTTCAAAAAATACTAGCAAATTGGAACCAACAATGTATAAAAAGAATTATGCACCACCACTAAGTGGGAATTTTCCCGGGTGTGCAAGATTTGTTCAACGTTTGGAAATCAATTAATGTAATCGATTATATCAACAGACTAAAGAAAAGTCATGTGATCACTATGATCATGTGATCAATAGATGCAGAAAAAGCACCTGATAAAGTCCAACACCCATTCATTATTAAGGCAAAACAAAACAAGACACCTCTCAGTAAATGGGAATTGAGGGGAACTTCATCAATTTGATACAGAATAGCTACAAAAAACCTACAACTAACATCATACTTAGTGATGAGAACTAGAAGCTCCCCAGCTAAGATCAGAAACAAAACAAAGATATCTTCTCTCACTACTGCTTTTCATTATTGTACTGACAATTCTAGCTAATGCAATAAGACAAGAAAAGGAAATAAAACATACTGAGATTGGGAAGGAAGAAATAAAACTGTCTTTGCAGGTAACATAATTATCTGAGAAATTACGTAGAAAATCTGAGTGAATTTTAAAAAACTAAAGGAACTAATAAGTTATTGTAGCAAGGCTGCAGCATACAAGATTAATATTTAAAAGCCAATTGTTTCCCTATTTACTGGCAATGCACAAGAGAGATTTAAAATCAAAAACATGTTACCATTTTCATTAGCACTCAAAACTACTTAGGTATAAATATAATAAAATGTATACAAGAGCTATATAAGGAAAACTACAAAACTTTGACAAAAGATAACAAAGAAGAGCAAAATACATGGAGAGAGAGTTCATGTTCATGCATAGGAAGAGCCAATATTGTCTAGATGTCAGTTCTTCTCAATTTGATTTATATATTCAACACAACCCAGTCAAAATCCCACCAAGTTATTTTGTAGACATAGACAAATTGATTCTAAAATTTATATGGAGAGGTAAAAGACCCAGACTAGTTGGCTCATATTGAAGGAGAAGAACAAAGTTAGACTGACACTACCCAACTTCAAGACTTACTGTAAAGCTAAGGTAATTAAGATAGTGTGGTATTGGTGAAAGAATAGAAAAAATAGATCAGTGGAACAGAATAGAGAGACCAGAAACAGACCCATAAGTATAGTAAGCTGATCTTTGACAGAAGAGCTAAGGCTATGAAACAAACATAGTCTTTTCAAAAAATAGTGCTGGAATAACTGGTTATCCATATACAAAAATATGATGTAGGCACAAAGCTTACCCCCTTCCCCAAAATTAATTCAAAATGGATTATGGACTCTATAAAGTGCAAAACTTATTAAACTCCTAGAAAAAAAAATAAGAGAAAACCTAAATGATCTTGAGTATGGTGATGAATTTTTAGATTCAACCCCAAAGTCACAATCTATGAAACAGAGAATAGATAAGCTGGACTTTATTAAAATTTAAAACTTCTGGTCTCCAAAAGACAATGTCAAGAGAATGAGAAGACAAGCCATAGACTCAGATAAAATATATGTAAAAGACACATCTGATAAAGAACTGTTATCCAGAATATACAAATAATTAAAACTCATCAAGAAGAAAACAAACAATCCATTTAAAAATGGGCAAGGCTGGGCATGGTGGCTCACTTCCTGTAATTCCAGCACTTTGGGAGACTGAGGCAGGTGGATCCCTTGAGCTTAGCAGTTTGAGACAAGCCTGGGGAAAATGGTGAAACATTATCTCTACAAAAAAATACAAAAATTAGCCAGGTGTGGTGGTACACGCTTGTAGTCCCAAGCTACTCAGGAGGCTGAGGTGGGAAGGTGGCTTGAGTCTGGGAGGCAGAGGTTGCAGTAAGCCAAGACTGGGCCACTGCACTCCAGCCTGGATGACAGAGTGAGACCCTGTCTTAAAAACATAAATTAAATAAATGGCAAAAGAGTTGGACACTTTACCAAAGAAGATGTACAGATGGCAAATAAACAAATGAAAAGAACATCATATGTCACCAGAGAATTGAAAATTAAAACAACAATGTGATACCACAACACATCTGCTAGAATGGCCAAATTCTCAAACACTGACAACGCCAAATGCTGGAGAGGATGCAGAGCAACAGGAACTCATATTCATTGTTGGAGGGAATGCAAAATGCTACAGTGACTTTGGAAGACAGTTTGGCAGTTTTTAAAAAAACTAAACATATTCTTACCATACAATCCAGAAATTACACTCTTTGGTATTTGCCCACATGAACTGAAAATTTAGGTCCACACAAAAACCTCACACAAATGTGTATAGTAGCTTTATTTATAATTGCCAAAACTTGGAAGGCACTAAGATGTCTTTCAGTAGGTGAGTGAATAAACTGTGACACGTCCAGACGATGGAATATTACTCAGCACTAAAAAGGAATGTGCCGGCAAGCCATGAAAAGATATGGAGGGAACTTACACGCATTTTGCTAAGTGAAGGAAGCCAGTCTGGAAAGGCTACATACTATCTGATTCCGACTATATAACATTCTAGAAAAGGCAAAGCTATGGAGACAATAAAAGGATCAGTGGTTGACAGGCATTAGCGGGAGGGAAAGATAAAAGGCAACGTGCAGAGGATTTTTAGGGCATTGAAATCATTCTGTATGATACTACAATGATGGATACATGTCATTGTACATTTGTCAAAATTCATAGAATGTACACCACCAAAGCAAACCCTAATGTAATCTCCGGATTTTGGATGATACTGACGTGTCGATGTGGTTTCATTATTGTAACAAAAGTGCCTCTGTTGTGGGGGATGTTGATAGTTGTGGAGGTTGTGTGTGGGTGGGGGACAGGGGTGTGTAGGAACGCTGCACTTTCCACTCAATACTACTTTAAAAAATCAAATTTATTAATTAATAACAAAAAAGAGTGGAAGGAAGCAAGGAAGAGAGGGAGGGAGAGAGGGAGGAAGGAGGGAGGAATAAAGGAAAGAGGAAGGGAGAGAGGGAGGAAGAAAGGAGAGAGAGAAAGGAAGGAAGGCGAGGGAGGAAGGAGAAGAAGGAAGGGAAGAAGAAAGGAAGGGAGGGAAGAAGGAGACAGGGAGTGGGGAAGCAGAAAGGGAGAGTTGTCTGACTTTACAGTCCAAGAGAGAAGCTTGCTTCTCAGAGAGTGGTGCCACACTTTGGATGGGACTCCATGTTAAGAAAGGCCAGACCCCTGGACATGGCCCAAACAGAGAAAGTTTAGACAAAGAGAAATTTGGAGTTTTAATAGGGAGGGGCCTGGTACCAGGGAATAAGGAGCCTGAGGATTTTGATGGAGAAAATTATAAAATTTTTAAGACATTTTAAAAGATCTAAACAAATGAAGATCGATATCTCGTTCATGGATTAAAATACTCAATATTTTAAAGATGTCAATTCCCCTCACTTCATCTGTTTATTCAATGTGATCTCAATTAAAATTCCAACAGATTTTTTTTTTTTTTTTTTTTTTTTTTGAGACGGAGTCTGCTCAGTCGCCCAGGCTGGAGTGCAGTGGCCGGATCTCAGCTCACTGCAAGCTCCGCCTCCCGGGTTCACGCCATTCTCCTGCCTCAGCCTCCCGAGTAGCCGGGACTACAGGCGCCGCCACCTCGCCCGGCTAGTTTTTTGTATTTTTTAGTAGAGACGGGGTTTCACCGTGTTAGCCAGGATGGTCTCGAACTCCTGACCTCGTGATCCGCCCCTCTCGGCCTCCCAAAGTGCTGGGATTACAGGCTTGAGCCACCGCGCCCGGCCCCAACAGATTTTTTAAAATGAAACTTGACAAGCTAATTCTAAAATTTCTACAGAAATGCAAAGGGCTAAGAATGGCCAATGTATTCTTGAAGAACAAAGTGAGAGAACTTGCTGTATTGGGTATCAAGACTAATCATAAAACTGAGAGTGAAGCCAATGTTACCACACTGGCTCAGAGATAGACACACAGTTCAACAGCCAGGACAGCCCGGGAGCAGATTGACACAGGAGACACTTGATGCATGATGGAGATGCTACTGCAGACCAGTGGGGAAAAGATGAACTTTCCAATAAATTGTGTGGGACAATCAGACCCCTACCTCAAACCATACGCAAAAAGGAGTAAGTATAAAGGAATTTAAAAATTGCTTACTTTATTTTATTTTATCTTTTTTTTTTTTTTTTTTTTTTGAGATGGAGTCTTGCTCTGTCACCCAGGCTGCAGTGCAGCAGCAAGATCTGAGCTCACTGCAACCTCTGCCTTCTGGGTTCAAGCGATTCTCCTGCCTCAGCCTCCCAAATAACTGGGATTACAGGTGTGTGCCACCATGCCTGGCTAATTTTTGCGTCTTTAGTAGAGCCAGGGTTTCACCATGTTGACCAAGCTGGTTTCGAACTCCTGACTTCAGGCAATCCACCTACCTCAGCCTCCCAAAGTTCTGGGATTATGGGCACGAGCCACCACAGCTGGCTAAAATTGCTTTCTTTAAAATTAAGTACTGAACTGTTCATTAAAACATCCTACACACTGGCTGGGAATGGTGGCTCACCACCTGTTATCCCAGTGCTTTGGGAGGCCAAGGCAGGCAGATCACCTGAAGCCAGGAGTTTGAGACCAGCCTGGCCAACATGGCAAAAACCTGTCTCTACTAAAAATACAAAAATTAGCTGTGCATGGTGGTGCATACCCGTAATTCCAGCTACTGGGGAGGCCGAGGCATGAGAATCACTTGAACCTGGGAGGCAGAGGTTGCAGTGAGCCGAGATCGTGCCACTGCACTCCAGCCTGGGTGACACAGATCGAGACTCTGTCTCAAAAAAGCAAACAAATAAATAAATAAATTTTTACAAATCAATAAGATTTGTAAAATGATGTAAGAAAAAATGGGTAAATGGCTCCAACATGCACTTAACAGAAGAGAAAATGCAAATAATGAATAAACATGTGAAAAGATGCTCAACCTCTTTAATAATCATACAAATTCAAATTACAATCACATTGATATATCATTATGTAACCACCAGGTGGGAAGAAAATTGAAA
Source organism: Papio anubis (assembly GCF_008728515.1). Classification (NCBI taxonomy): domain Eukaryota; kingdom Metazoa; phylum Chordata; class Mammalia; order Primates; family Cercopithecidae; genus Papio; species Papio anubis. The sequence goes on along the minus strand of NC_044988.1, from coordinate 95,389,778 downwards.
ATGCCAAATGTTGGCAAGTATGTCTCCTCCAGCGTCCCCCACCAGGCCATGCCGTTCCCCTGCAGAAGTGTAAACTGGTACAACCACTTTGGAAAACAATTTGATGATCCTCAGTAAGGCTGAAGAGGGGTGCCTGCTCAAGGCCAGCAATTCCACTCTAGAGAAATGCTTGTGTGTGTGTGTGTATGTGTGTGTGTGTGTTTGTGTGTGGGTGGGTGGGTGTGTGTTCCTGGGGGGGCTGGTGACTTTCCTGGACCTCTACTGGCCTCAGGCCGTGTCCAAGTCCCCTTCCCTAAGACTCCCCCAAACCCCTGCCTCCCCACACACCTTGGGACAACACAACCCCACTGGCCTATCTTGCAAACTGTCTTTCTGGGCCTGGCCTGTTTAGAGAAAGCGTGGACCCCAGACCTAGACCCAAAGGAAGTTTCTTACTGACTCTGAGACCTTGTGTGCGAATTTTTTCCCTCTGAGGCCGCTGCTGCCTCCACTGTAAAATGGGTTGATGACAGCACATGTCTCACAGGGAGTTTGGGAGGCAGCAGTAAGTTGAGATCAGCAGGGGCTGGGCAGGGTGTGAGCCGTCAGTGTGAAGGCTACTCTCCACAGATAGAAGTTCCTCCCTGTCCTCAGGACACAGCCCTCTCTCCTGACTCCATTTCTTCCAACTATTTTTGCTCACCTCAGTCTTGACCTCCCAAGCTCAGGCGATCCTCCCACCTCAGCCTCCTGAGTAGCTGGGACTACCGGCGTGCACCACCATGCCTGGTTAATTTTTGTGTTTTTTGTAAACATGGGGTTTTACCATGTTGCTCAGGCTCATCTCAAACTCCTGGGCTCAAAAGATCCTCCCACCTTGCCCTCTCAAAGCGCTGGGATTACAGATGTGAGGCACCGTGCCCAGCTCTGGCTGTGCCTTTCTCCTGGTCTAATTCCACTCATGTTTGCAGAAGATCCTCTTTACCCCCAGCCTGTAAAGATCTCTCTCTTCCCTATGCTTCCAGTCTATTCGCTCAGCAACAAATATTTCCCAAGAGCTCACCGGAAAGAAGGCATTGTTTAAGGTGTTTCAAGGGACTGTGGGGAACTCAAGAGCCCCCAAGGTCCTGGTGGAGAGGCGGCTCCAGAAGCTGTGTGGGAGAAGGGCAAGGAGATCCTGCTGTCACCCTCTCATCCTCAGTAACCGGCATGGCTTGGCACATAGTAGGTGCTCAATAAATAATGCGTGAACATTGGACCAGAAAACTGAGATGCATTCAGATTGCACACACTCAAGCAGCTAGGGTGATGCGTGTGTGTTTCTGCGGACACACACTCAGGAGCACACACGTGTGCATGTGAGCATCGATGCACCCAACCCACCTGCACACATAGCCCCGATGCCGAGGCCCACTCCAGCCGGCACCTCACGCGCATGAATGCTGCCTCCTGCACAAAGCTCATTTATTTTGATTTATGAATATTACAAAAATAAACCTGAGCATCTTCTTGGGGATTCTGTGATTCTGACACCGGTCCCTATGATATTGCTTTTCGCTCCTGGTTACCTGAAATTAGCAGAGTAATTCGGAATCTGCATCTTTATTTAAAAGAAAAAACTGTAGATGCAGAATTATAAAAATTTAATATGCTCCCAGGAAAATGAAAAATGAGAGGTTGTGATCTCGTCTAACACTTTCAAATGTGTTTATTAATTCATGTTTTAAATCATAAGTTTCATTCGGTGAGAGCCATGCACAGCAATAAGCCCGTTTTAAAATATTAATGAATAAACAATATTTCTCTATTGAAATATAACATGCTTCTTTGAACAATGGACCACCAGTAATAAATCAAAACCAGGAGAAAATTGCATTTCATATTTAATACAAGTTGAACTCTGCCTTTTTATAAATGATATCTTTTTTGTTTAATTGGCGTCAGTTCAGATCTAGCAGATTGCTAATAAAATTCTGGATTTCCATATTTAATGATGCGTACACTTTCTGCTGAAATTTTACCAGGAAAAAAGAATCAGTCTTTTATTATCTCCTGAGGTGGCGGTGAGAGGTGAGGCCTCGGCCTCAGGCCAGCCTTGAGGGTTGGGGGTGACAGGCTGGAGTAGGTGGGCTGAAAAGGCCGCGCCACCCCCAGGACCCTCACTCAGCCATTGACATACCCTGGTAACCCTGTGGCTGACCAGAAGTAATCATTCCAGCTGGAGAGGCTGGAGACGGGGCATCCCCTTCTGACCCGGGGCACAGTGTAGCAATAACAACAATGAGAAAACGCACCCCAACCTGGGCCAGGCACCTTTGCAGGCGGCAGCTCACTCAATCTTTACAACAGTCCTACGAGCTAGGTGAGAACGAAGTCCTCATTTTACAGATGAGAAAACTGAGGCTGCAGAGAGAGGAAATTCCACGGCCAAGATCACACAGCGGGTGAGTGGCAGGACTCGGCCTGACTCTGTGCTTGAATTCTTCACGCTTGGAGGAAGATGCACCCAACAGGGTGTCAGAAGACCTGGGTTTTGTCCACAGTGGGTGACCTGGGACTTGCAAGAGCCACGTGGTGTCTGCAAAAGCTGGAATCTGAGTGCAAATCACCCCCACAAGGCAGGTTGTAGATAGAGAATAAGAGCAACCAGCCATGGCAGTGCTATTTGCAGAGCACTGTTCGAAGGGCTTTATCTGCACCAACTTGCGTGATCTACCCTGCGATGCCAGGAGGCAGGTGCTTGACAAGAAGGAGACTGAGGCACAAGGAGGTTACATGACTTGCCCAAGGACACACAGCTGATAGGAGGCAGGGCCTGGATTCAAACCTGGGTAGTTTCACTCAAGAGCACACATTCATCAGCGTTAAGCCACGGTGCTTCCTAGCTGTGAGGTCGCACTGCCCCCGGGCATCCATTCTTTGCCTCTGTGAAGGGGCTGTATCCACTTGGCCGTGAGGTGTGGCTCCTGGTAGCACATTGGGTGGCGCCCAGATGGAAGCAGGCCACCTGCACATGGCTGAGTCTGCCACAGCCAAGTCATCGGGCTGGGAGTGGTTGTGCTGGTTGTCCATGGGCTGGGTCGCCGGGCTCAGTAGGAACCAGTTGCAGGCCTATTATTGGCCAGAAGCATCTGTGGACACAGCAGCCTTCCTGAGGGTGTCTCTGGGATGCTCAGCTGCTGGGGAGAGGCACCAATGGCTCTGATGGGGTGTTGGGAGGAGACCGGCATTCTTCCCCTTCTCCTTTCTGCCCCGCCTAAGGCTCATCGTGAAACTGCAGACCCAGCATGATGAGAAAGAGACACTGACAAGATAGCGGAGGCACAAAGGAATAAGAATGTGAGTTGGCCAGGCGTAGTGGCTCACACCTGTAATCCCAGCACTTTGGGAGGCTGAGGCAGGCGGATCACTTGAGGTCAGGAGTTCAAGACCAGCCTGACCAACATGGTGAAACCCCGTTTCTACTAAAAATACATATATATATAGATATATATTAGTCGGATGTGGTGGCACGTGCCTGTAATCCCAATTACTAAGGAGGCTGAGGGCAGGAGAATCGCTAGAACCTGAGAGGTGGAGGTTGCAGTGAGCTGAGATCACGTCATTGTACTCCAGCCTAGGAAACAAGAGTGAAACTCCATCTCAGAAAAAGAAAAAAATGTGAGTTTAGGCTCCAGACTGACGTTCTGGCTCTGTGTGTGTTTGGCCAAGTGGCTTCAGTCTCCCCATCTGTGAAATGTGAAATGGAGATGATAATCGCACCTTCTGTGGGAGGCTGCTACGAGCATTTCAAGAGGGAGTCTGGGACCAGCTAAAGAGCAAGCATCTCCTGCCTCCTGCCTCTGTGGCTTCTCTGGTGTACCCTTCCCCATGACCCCTGCTCCCTCCCCTGCAGCTCCTCACTTTCCCAACCCTGTAGGGCCTTTGCTGGGATGTCCAGTAGGGATGAAAAGTGCTGCACAAGGGGAATGGCAGGGCTGAGCTCCGCTGGAGGGCACAGTGATCTGGGCTTGGCCTTGAAGGACAGGCGTTCACCAGGGGAGAGGGTACAGAAGGACATTCCAAGAACAGGGAATGAGGGGCCAGGCTCCTTCCTTAAGCCTCTTGCTCAAGATTACACAGCTGGTAGGACGCGAAGCTAGGATTCAAATCCACATCTGGGCCGGGCGCGGTGGCTCATGCCTGTAATCTCAGCACTTTGGGAGGCCGAGGCGGGTGGATTGCTTGAGGTCAGGAGTTCGAGACCAGCCTGGCCAACATGGTGAAACCCCTGTCTCTACTAAAAATACAAAAAATTAGCCAGGTGTGGTGGCAGGAGCCTGTAGTCCCAGCTACTCAGGAGGCTGAGACAGGAGAATCGCTTGAACTTGGGAGGTGGAGGTTGTCATGAGTTGAGATCACATCACTGCACTCCAGCCTAGACAAGAGCGAGACTCTGTCTCAAAACAAACAAACAAACAAAAAACCACATCTGTTGGACTCTAGAACCTGGGGGTAAGATCTGTTCAAACCCAGAGCTGGTTGTATGGCCAGGAGAACTAAGGAGACTGGGGCCAGAGCTGAGCGGGGCAGAGCCTGGGACTTGGGAAGACACCCATGGGGGCACGGGTGCACACCAAAGCCCAGGCAGAATTCTACCCATGGTAAAGTACACGTGGAGAACGTGCCCAGGCCTGCGCTCAGAACTTCAGGTGGTAGGAGGCACAGCCAGGATTCAAACCCATGCTGCTGGGCTCCAGAACCTTCACTGTGACAGCTGCCCTCCCAGGGAGGTACTCTGTTTGCCCCCATTAGTGCCAGGCCCAGTCCAGCACAGCCAGAGAAAAGGGGGTCTTCCTGCTTCTCACCTCCAACCCCATGATCCGTGGACACAGATAGCACCACACACACACACACACACCCCCCCCACAGGACACCCACACTCAGGTGGCCCAGGCAACTGAGGCATGGGCAGGAAAGCCACAAGCAGGGAGGATTTCCCTGGTCACCACGCCCCCGACAGGATCTCATACTGGAGGCCTGATGGCCCAAGTTCACCACAGCCTGTCTGATACTAGTGGCTGCTGAATGTGGCACATGGGGACTTCACAGGGCAAACCCCAGTCCTGGACACGTGGTGTTGCTTCTTTGAGCCCCAGAATCCCATGGGAAAATGAGATAATAGCACCCCTCATGGGGTTCCACAGGCATTAAATGAGATACTGTGTGGGAGGTGCCTGGTGGGGGGCCGGCCCAGAGGGGAGGACCCTTTCTCCTGGCACCAGCACACATTTCACCCCGCCTGGGAGACTCGGCCCAACGTTTCTTCTTCACTTCTCTGGAATGCCGCCCCTTCCCACCCCCCATTCTGGCCAGGGAATGGCACATGGACGTTGTTTTGATTGGGGGCTACAGAACAGCCCTAACTTGGTTTGCAAGGTCACCTGGTCCAATAGACTTAAGAGACTCTCACATCACTTGTGCACCCCAAGCAGAAGCCTGGTACCCATCCCCACGTGGACAGCTGCGCAGGCCCTTGGGCCCCACATGCTTGTGAACACACACGTACTCTCAAGCAAGCACACGGGTTCCTGTGCATCGAGCGGTATGTGGACAGGCCCCTTCGCCCGTGACTGAGTATTTCTGGCAGTTTCCTGTTGTTATTCTGCTTGATCTTGTAATGGGTTTTGGGACCCCTGCTTCTCTAGTCCCTGGGCTCAGAAGCCCCCCAGGCTTTCCGAAGCTCTCACTAAGTGTTGGCTTCTTGAGCAAGAAGGGCTAGGTCAGGGCGTGGGGTCTGGTTTTACTCATCTCTGAGTCCAGCCTCTAACCCACCACTTGACACAGAAAACGTACCTGGTGAAAATCTATTAAAATCAACGATTGATTTCACCCAGTTTGGAGTGAGACATGCCCGCACAGTCTCCATGTGTGGAGCGCTTTACAAACCCCAGGGGACACCAGAGGCTGGGCCAGAGGGCCTGTGTGGTGGCCCAGTTTCCTCACCTATGAAGTGAGGATGCTTCTGTCCTCCCAGAGAGGTGGTGAGGAGTGAAGAGAGAAAACGTGCACATGCTTCCTAACACAGCACATAGGAAGAGCATTGTTATTTTCATTTCGGCCTCCCTAGGATAACGGAGACGTCCATAATTCCCTCAGGGGTTGCTAGTCAACGTGGGAATCTCCTCTAAGCACTGGCCTGTGCTTCTCTCCACACACTGGTCCAAGGTGAGACTCAAGGCGGTTGCAAGGAAGTGTCTGCTTTGGGATGTTGAAGATGAATTTGGGTGCGCCTACATATTATGTTCCCACAGTATATTTTTGCAAAACCACATAGCATATATTGTTTTATTTACAAAGATGAGAAAGGCTGACCCGCAAGCTAATTGAATCATGCAAATAACTATTTAGCCATGGGAGCAATTCCTACAGGCAGGCTGAGCACCAAGTGAGGGAGGACGGCTTTGGAGGGCAATCTATTTTATAAAGTTTACCCTCACAGTGTAACTGCCTGGAGATTAATGGGAATGGTGGCCCTAGACCTTGTTTTGCCTGGCTTTACCAACTGAAAGAGTCAAACAGTTGTATTTATCATAGACAATTTGCTGCAACTAATTAACATTAATCTGATTTCCTGTGAGTCAGTTTCCTTGAGATATAGTAAACAGGCCAATTACCTGCCATTGACCTCTTTTATTATAAAGATTTAGATATTAGCAACAGATGTATATGTAAACATATGGAATTTCTAACAATTTGAAGAAAACAAACATTAAATCCAGTTAAAAGATTTTTAATTGGTCTTACAAGATTACAAATTTAGAGTTTAAAAAGGTATGTTGAATATTGCACAGATTGTTTTTTCAATGGCATCTGAGGCCCATTCTTTCCAAACTTTTCTTAGTCTTTAACTGTAGTTAAAGAAGTTAAAGGTGAAGAAGCAAATGTGTGCCAGACGCAGTGGCTCACACTGGTAATCCCACACTTTGGGAAGCCAAGGCAGGAGGACCGCTCGAGCCCAGAAGTTCAAGACCAGCCTGGACAACACAGTCAGAACCCATCTCTAAAAACAAAAAAATAACTTAAAAAAAAATTCAGTGGGGTCCAGTGGCTCACACCTATAATCCCAGAGCTCCAGGAGGCCAAGGTCAGAGGATTGCCTGAGGCCAGTAGTTTGAGACCAGCCTAGGCAACATATCAAGCCATGTCTCTACAAAAAAGAAAAATTAGCCAGGCATGGTGGTATACACCTGTAGTCCTAGCCACTCAGGAAGCTGAGGCAGGAGGATCACTTGAGCCCAGGAGTTTTATGCTGCAGTGAGTCAAGATCGCATCACTACACTCTAGCCTGGGTGAGAGCGTGAGACCCCATCTAAAAAAAAAAAAAAAAAAAAAAAAAAATCCATCTAACAAGTGCCAAAGGCATCACTAGGTCAGGAGAGTGTGAGCTGAGGGCAGAGAGACCTGAGTTCAAGGTGTGACGCCTTGCTGTCCTAGGTCTGTGATCTTTTGGCATTCGCTTAAATTTTCTGAGCTTTGGTTTCCTCTATGAATACGGAGTTTTCCTTGGGGTGTTACTGAGCACATCAGGATCAAGTGAGGACTCCCAACGATGGTTCAGTAGGTGGCACGATGCCTGCACACTCAACAGCAGCTGCTCCTTCCCTCCCAGCCCCACCATCATCTCAGAGTCATCTCCGACAGGCAGGCAGTCACACTCCCAGGCCTGGTGCCGGGTGCACTTTCTCCTCTCCCTGCACTTGGCTGGCTCAAATAGTGAATTAAGAAACTGCATCAACATTTAATCATGAAAGCAAAAAGTTTATTCATGTTTGAAACTACATGTAACTACCACGAGGAAGACTTTTTCAATCCAGGGTGTAATCCAGTTAGAAAGGAACACGAAACGTTTTTAATACATTAGAATCACCGCCACAAATTATTTTCATGACTCAATCAGTTTCAGAATCGCATACAATACAAAAAGAGAAAGGAGAGGGGGCCCCATTACACAGGGTGAAATATACAGTACTGAATACTGAAATCTGAATGCATCACAATTAGTCGCTGCTTTTTTTTTTTTTTTGCATGGGTTAGTAGTAAGATGAAGAACATTCAAAATGTTTCTCAGTATTTACAACAGTTTTACTGATCCTGTGTTGAATTAAGACCCAATGTTTCCACTCTCGGTTTTTTAAAAGTTGCAAATGCAACCCTGATTTTTCTTTTAAAAGATTACAATGTACATTACATTTTATGAAGGGAAACAAAGAGTTAATTACAAGATGCAAAAAGATAAGAAAGAGACAAACTACAGCGTGAGTATTGTTCAGAGGTAGTAAGTGAGCACTCTAAGCTACAGAACATGTTGAAATTCTATTGGTTTGTATGAGTTCGCATGAGGTAATAAAGCTGTGTTTTGATTGGTGGGATGTATAAATACTCTTTTGCTACACTATATACAACACTCCAGAGAGCAGGGCCTTTTGCGGATGCCCAGAGGACGTAGCAAACCTTGACAAGTCTATGCAGCACCCAGTGCACACCGTAAAACCCCAGACAGATCGATCTCGTTTTCACCTCTATCAGCAGCAAGTATCTTCGTCTCTCAGAACAATCTGGATCCATAATTTTATTACCGAGCAGACTCTGGGCACTGGTGCTTTCAGAGAGAGAAACGATGCTACCAGTCTCTGATCTAATTATAACGTAAGAGATCTGAACACAAACGTGACGAGGAAGATTCTTAAACACAACCATCATTAACAGGGATAGCCAAACAGCTCTTTATTCCAACTCCATTAGTGATATGAAAGTAAGACAATCCAAGTCAGTAATGGAAATATGCAAGAAGTTCAATTTAGGTGAGGTGAATTTTTGCATCTGCTTTAACGATTGAGGTTTAGTGTATATTGTACTTTTTACCCTTAAGGCCAAGTAATTGGCAACTGTGAAACCATTAATGTAAAATATTGGTAATAAATTATGATAAAATAGCTACAGGACTGTCAACAATGTTAAATCTTGGCCTAATTGGATAAAGTGCTTTTTTTTTTTTTTTAACATTGTGTGTTTTTAAGTATAAATACAAATGATTATGATTCCTTAAAAAACAGATTTACCAAGTTCTCTAATAAGACAAGGTTTTACAGTAAAGCTGTAGATGGTGGGCTACAAAAACGCTTTCCTTTTCCTCCTATTGCTCTGAATGCACTTATCAAGGCATGTCAGCTCAGGGAAAAGTGTGGCCAGAGATTAGTTAGAGGTATCCGAGTGCACACTTCCTGGGCCTTCTGTAGGAGAAGTCACAGAAGATGGAGTTGTTGCGTCCTGCCAGCCTCCATTAGCCTGAAAGGAGAAATACAGTTCAACGGGTGCACGTCTACATATTAATTCTACTCCCCAATTTAAAACACCCAGATGACAACATGAGAGCAGAGATGCATTAGCAAAATGTATTTTCTAAACCCACTGTGGCAGGAGTTGGCAGCATGTGTTAAAGTGGGATTAAATGCATGTAAAACAAATCCATCCCATCAAGTAAAGACTTGGCAATAAATCAACATGCCGAAGAAGGGCTTCAGCGAGGCCCATGCTGGCACCAAGCTTGGCCTTTGATCTGCTGGTAAAACTACAGTGTCTCAAAAAGAATCTCTTAAGAAGGGAGCAGTGGAGAAGCTCAATGCAATGCCTCAGCAAAAGCCTGGGCTCCATGAAGTCTAAACTTCACCCCGGCTTAATCATCATTTCCACAGAGAAGCAGTTGCCCACCCTTTTTCCATACACGCCTGATAGCCAGCTACTGTAACCCTTAGAAAGTGAAGGCCAGAATTTCCCTCCAAATAGGATCTTCCAGAATGAAAATGCATGAGCCGCGGAGCAGCACACACTGTTAAAATCTGTATTCCAATTATCTGTGGCCGAGGCTGCTATTTGGGATGTTGTTCCTGCCTTCCACATGCTGCTGGCCCTTCCTGCCTCAGACCCGCAGCAGCAATAACTGTACTCAGAAACAAATTTGCCTTATGTCTTGGCCTATAGTGGCAATTGCTGAAATCAATGTCTGATCAGATTTCTGCTGTGGCAGACAGCTTGTCGCTACATATTTTTATGTCAGTCAAGAAGAGGGAGGTGCCAGCCTCGTGAGTTGGGGAACACTGAGTGGAAGTGACGGGGCAGGCCTTTCTGGAGAGGAGGCGAGGGTGAGCTGGCTCCCAGTGCCTGCAGCACCAACCACCCTCTGCCTGCATGCTGCCCCCAGACCCGGAATCCCACACCAATGTCAGGGTGGATCATAAGGTACCTCCTGCCTCCCTTACATCTACCTGCAGTTTCCTCTGCAAGTCCATCCAAAATGTCCTCTTTCAGGCCTGGGCTGCCAGGCTGCTGAGAACTCTGTCTAGATTCCCTGCCCAGCCCGGATATAGCTCCTAGATGAGCATGTGGCAGCCATTGTTTCTTCTCCCGTGATCACAGTTCCTGGAGAACTCCCTGTCTTCTGATTCACTGCAGAGTTCAGCAGGCAAAGCACTTTTTCTACCTCCATGACCCACGGAAAGGGAGGGAAAAACCTAACAACCCCACAGAGATGACCAGAGCCTAAGGGAAGAGGATTTTCCAGGCTTGAGGCATACCAAATTCAGGTTAAGGAAAACAAAAGGAAACAATATTAAAAAAAAAAAAAAAAAAAAAGCTACGGTGGTATTGTTTTAAAGCCTCTGTTGTGCCAGGTTGGCTAATGACATGCCTGTGTGTGTTCGGTGGACTCTCAGAAATCCTCTTCTCTATCTAAAAGGTAAGCTGTTTCCCCCCTCAGGTATGAAAATCTACTCAGGAAAAGAAAAACTCTCACACAGATACAAGTCTAAAGATATTCCATCTGAGGTAAACATCATTCCTCTTTTATCCAAATTTATAAACAACAAATGTACAATATTTTTACCCAGCGTGGCAGCTGGAGGAGAGGTTGTCAGCAAGCATTCTTTTTTTTTCAAAATAAATTAATCCTTACTCTGGTGGTTTGAGATTATGCACTGTATTATACAACAGCGCCTTATCAAGCCTCATCAGTGAAGATGGAATTCATGTCTGTAAAATGCTGCAGGCAATCACAGTTTCATATTTTATCATGTTGATAAGGATATCGCACATTCTCTGAAGCATTTCAAAACACTTAAATGAAAAAGGAGAAATGCAACTAAAAGGCTTTTTATATGGTTTGTTGTGGGTTATTATGAGTTATTTATAAGCCCAAAAAGAAAGATTTGACATTTCAAATGTAAAAGATTTGAGTATTTAATGGTCCTTTTTTCCCTTTACAATTGAACATCCTCAATCACTTTTTAAATCATTAATATTTACTCTCATAGCAAGCCAAGTCCCTAAAAAGGGAGAATTTTGCCCATTTTCTTCCTGATTCTACTACCGTGAGTTGGGCAGTTAATTTCCTTCCTAAGTGTAGAACCCCAGACTCCATCCACCACACCCCGCAGCACCGCCACGATGACCTGCCTCCCTGCCCCCTTCCCCTTTTCCAGAGCTGTGTGTTTTGCCATTTTCCATCCATGTCAGTGGAGGGAAAGGTAAAGTTGTAGTGAAGTAGTTACAGAAGTTAAAATCATTTCCTCCATAATTAAAGTTGTCAAATATGTTTTGCATCCCACATTGACAATACAGCAAGATGCTTTTAATAACAGAATTATTTGTTTAGCTTGGTTTGTTGGTCTGCCTGGGAGTCTCCAAACTTACCACCTTCACCTGAGTTCTGCTTCGGAATTTTTCCTGCTGCCTGATTCTAAGATAAATGACCTGTTTTCTACCGTCTCCCTGGAACACAGCACTGATGGTAGGAAATGGCATCTTAATGGGCTGATGCTTAAGTCCCTGCTGATGACAGGACACCAGCCACTTCTGGGCATCTATGACGACTTCTAAGGGTATCCAGCTGGCATTAAGCATTTAGGTTCTTAAAATAAACGTGCAGCAAAGATGCTGCCTTCCCTACCTGCCAATAAGATGAGAAGCCAGGTCAAATGGCTATTAATTTCTTTATTAGTCACTGTTTACCTGACACTGTGCTCCTACAGCTGGCTCCCCAGAGTACTCACATTTAAATTATGTGGACTGTACAGTGAATTTCCTCCAAGGCCATCACTGTAGCCTCCCGTCTGATTGATAACATGACGGAGGGTATCCACCTAGGTGAGAGAAAACAAAATTCATCATCCCAAATCTATTAAAACGTCATCACTTACAAAAGGAAATAATTTGAATTATGTGTGCCACAAGGGTTTAACATCTTCAATGAAAGACAGATTTATCAATCAAATGTGACTGGCAGAATTTCAGCCATTCTTTGCATATTTAAACTCACAAATCTTTGTTTTTCATGCCAGCCAAACAATAACATCTTCATGGCAATGCAACTTTCCATCTACAGCAACCAAATGGATGTGGCTGTGGGTGAAAACCTACTTAGAATTGTGTATATGGAATTATCTCAACTCTCTCTCTCTCTCTCACTTTCTCTGTGTCTCATACACACACATCTGAATGTATAAAAACTATATGAGTAGTTCTGTTCTCAATTAAGAGGACAAGAAAAGAGTAGAAATTATAAAGTTATAATTTAAGAACTCAGATTTTGTACTCTGACTTAAGAAATGAAACAGCAACATGTTCTTAAACCATATACACACTGGAACACTCAATTTTTCTGTTCTATTTTGTGACAAAAGTAAGATGCACCCAACCCCTCTCCATGAGCTCAAGCCAGAGCCGAATGCATTCACAAAGTTTATCAGGTTTGAATCATCACAAGTCACTGTTCGCTTGACTTCTCATTAAATTAAATGGTGGGGCAGATGGGTCCTGTTTGGAAGCACCCAGCACAGGTTCTGCATGGATGTGTAGACCACTTCCATAGGGTCAGAGGAAGGAGTTTTGAGCCCAAACCCTACCCTGCTAGAAAGGCCCCTCTGGGGCATCTCTCCTACCTGTGATTGCACATTGGCTCCGACTTGGGACCCTTGGTAAGAATCCCCATTCAGACTCTGCATGTTCATGAACATGTCCCCAGAATTTGGGAGGTTAAAAGAACCAGAAGAACCTGGAAAGGAAAGAGTTAAGTAGCTGAATAACAGAGAGCTACACACATAATCCTCAAAGACCTAGAGGCAGGGAGAGGAGAAAAAGTACAGAAGGGAAAGGCTGTGCGCAACATAAAGCATTTCCAGATCTAAGAGGATGGAGAGTAACTCCACAGAGTTGGGTCCTGTGAGTCACTCTACATCTAGAAGTCCCATCAATGGGGAAGCCCAAACTTAAAAAACAAAACCAAAAATGAAGAGACAAATCAAAATAAATTAAAAAGAAAAAATAAACCAAAACACCCAGCAGCTGGCCTGGACCCTTCCCCTTGTTTCCACTGATCTGCAGGATTTAGTCATGACACGAGCCTGTCAACAAGGCTAACTGTCACGGTGGACAGCCACCCAGAGAAGAGACTTTTCCAGGAACTCTTTCTTAGCTATGCATATACCTCCCTCTCCTTTCACCTGTTTTTATGTGCCATTAAAAAGAACTGGGGGGCGAGGAGACAAGACAAAACAAACAAAAAATCCCCTATTTTCTGAACTTCTAAAGATACATTTAAGAGACCTTCTCAGAAAAGTCCCTGGAATTGCTACTCAAGTCCATCTGTTTGGACTAGCTGCACATCTTTCATTGTTATTCAAGTTCCCCGAAACTTTAAAGTATTTCTAACCCCCTCACAAATGTCACATAAAATGCAGCCAAAATGTACCGGACAAGGATCCAAGAATCTTGCATGCGTGTATTAAGCACCATAACCCTCACAGTCAGCCACCTGCTGAGCATGCCGTCAGTCCTGCTCAGACAATGTTGCCGAAAGGCAGAGAAAGGACAGAGGCGCTGGGCAGAAAGCACCACTGCACTTCCCTCCAGCATTCCAGCTTCCTCATGCACAGCAACTGCTGCATTTCCCACTTCTGCTATTTCACTCTCCACAGACCACTACTGACCCTAAAGTGATAACTGGAAAGAGATAGCTAAAATAGTCATGAGTGAGAGCACTCTGCCTAATTGCTGAACTGAAAGCCACTACTAAGTGTAAAAGTTCCATCATCTACTAGTGAGTGGCATTCACTGTGAAGAGTGGGTTTACAGGCTCTGGCCTTCCACTCATTCACCCATCTCAAGAACCAGCCTACATTTGAATATAAATCTTCCTTTTTAAGTCCACTCTGTCCTCAGTATGGCTCTTGTTTCCTGGCCTGTGGGACAGGGCATTGTGGCATAAGGCTGCCTGGGCCAGCTGGGGAGCAAGCCCCTAGTACGCACCGGAATTTGGTGTGGTGGGCGAATTGGTCTGGTTGTTCTGCACAGCTGCTGCTACTGCGTGTGCAGCTGTCACGGCCGTCTTTGCAGCATAGAGGTTGGCTTCTTCCTGAAACTTGCCGATATTCTTCTTGTACCTGATTCGTTTGTTGCCAAACCAATTGGATACCTACAAATTACAGGGACATGGAGGTGAAGGGGAGAGAGGAAGAAAAAATGAAAATCCAGTAATACCTGTCGGACACCAAGGCAATACCACACAATTCCTAGCCTGCAACCTCGCATCCTATGGATCATGCATTATGGTTTTAGGGGTTATTTTCTCTTTTGGCAAAATTCTCACATTCTTTTGGAATAACACCGCTTTCTTAGAGTTGGCCACACTAATATCAAAATGGCAGGGAGCACTGCTCATAAAAGACATCCAACTGCTATATACCGATTAGTATATAAATAGGCCCCCAAAATCAGGCTGAAAAGCTGAAGGAAATATTTGCTAAGTTAGGTAACTAATAAGAAATACTTGAACATGAACAACTTATTCTTCTTTTTTGGGTCTAGAATAATTTTGGCAGCTGTATAGTAGAATCATGTTTGGTCTGCTGAAAAGAGTAACATCAATTAATAATGGATGAAAAAACCCTTTGTCTTCTGCCTTAGCAAACACTGCATGTCTGCCAAGATGGCTGCTCAAGCTCTGCCAGTTAACATGTGGGAAGGTCACAACTTGAAAACTCAAGTAATTCCAATCAGGTCAAATGCAAACACACAGAGGAGCAACTCTAATGTCATCAGGTAGAAGATATTTATTTCTTTTGCAAACTTCTTATGATGTCAGCTGGTGCAAATGGAAGAGATTTCTACAAAGGATCTTGGCAATAGGCAGATTTCATCACATTTCAAGGAGAGCAGAACTCAGCCCCAGAATCATGGCTCACAGTTACAATGTGTTCAGGCACCTGTAATTGAGCTATATAAAGAAGCTAAAAGCCACACAGCAATTTATGAGAAAGTATACCCACTCGCTATATAAAAGGATCTAACCTCTCTTTTATTAAAGTAACAGTTTAAAAATACTTTTCAATAATTTCTTAATAATCTGTCAAAGGGGCATATTGCTGTCATATCAGGCTGGGTGGGATCATTGTTCTACCCTGAAGGTATTCTTCTTTTTTTTTTTTTTTTTTTTGAGATGGGTTCTGCTTCTGTTGCCCAGGCTGGGAGTGCAGTGCACCATCACGGGCTCACTGCAGCCCGGCCCCGGTTCATACCATTCTCCTGATTCTCAGTTCTCCCAAGTAGCTGGGACCAGGCGCCCACCACCAAGCCCAGCTAATTTTGTACTTTAGGTAGAGATGGTTTCACCCATGTTGTAGCCAGGATGGTCTCAATCTCCTGACCTCATGATCCACCCGCCTCGGCCTCCCAAAGTGCTGGGATTACAGGAGTGAGCCACCACGCCCGGCCCCTGAAGGTATTATTCCTAACAGCTATTCATAGGGGCCCTGAAGAGACATAAGGAGTAGTATGTAGTTTGAAGCCTTCCAACTCAATTTACACTGTGGGCACCCCTTTTGACCATTTCTGCCAAGTCTTTAATTGCTTTGGAAATAGAATTCTCATTCTTCAACCTATGGCACTCATCCTTCTGGAAGGAGCAGAAAGCCCTGGCAAGGGAGCCACGTGAGGAAGACAACATTGGCCTTGCTGCTGACCATATGCTGTCCACCCTGGGGGTCATGGGGTGCACACATATGCACATACACACATGCAGGCATACTTGCCGAGGACCTATGCAGCAACCATGAGCGCAGGTTCATCAGACAGAAACAAGCCAAGCCCATCAGGAAGTAAATGTGCTACAGATCAGCACTTCCTAGCTGTTTCTGTTCCACCATCTTTTTTTCCCCCTAGAAGACTGTATGTATCCCTTCTTTTCTTCATATCAAATAGAGTGGCTCTAATAACTATCATTTGGTGAATGACCATTATGCAGAGCACCTTGCATACATTTTCTTATTTTAATGTGAACAATTTCAGGGGCTAGGTGGTAGAGGGGAGTAGTTATACTGGCATGACACCAGTCCCAAATCCAATGGCCTTGTCTCTCTGACTAGTTTGACCTCTCAACAGTGTCTGATACTTGTAATTAACACCCCTCTTGCCTAGAGCAGGCTCTTACATGGTGTATGTGACATTATTCTCCTTCTCCTCCAACATCTGCTCTTTCCTGATATGAGAGACAGAGAGAGAGACAAGTTTTCTCCAGGACTCAGCTCTTGACCCTCTTCTCTCTTGCACCTAGAGCAACCTTATCCATATTCAAAATTTCAATTATCCTCTCTGTGTGGATGACTCCCAGATTTCCATCTCTTATCCATATCATCTATGAATTTAGTGAGTTCTCATTTTTAAAGAGATTTCCCTATATATTGTTCTGCCACAACCTCCAACTCAATAGGTCTAAGAGGAAGTCGGGTGTCCTCTAAGCCTGTGCCACCTCCTCCATATTTGCTTTGTGGTCCTGATCTCTCCATCTCCAGAGATGTGGTACTCACTACCTCACAAAATCCCTGCCTCCATTGGTGGATAGTCCTAATGGGTATATAGTTCTCTTTATTCTGAACTACAATCTGGTTCCCTTTCCTTTCCACACATTGGTCCTACTTCCAACATCTAGACTGTCACAACATTAGGCCTTCAAGCTCAGCCCCAAGGGACCTCTTCATCCTATTATTAGCCTTCTTGGCTCTCCCTTCCTGAGCCCCATAGGCTCACAGCAGGTGTGCATTATAACTGCATAGGATGTGGCAATAGGAGGAAGTTAGGAGAGTATATAAGCGAGGAAGCCATGAGGGCCTGAGCCAGGCAGAGCAGTAGGAGTGGAGAGGGTACATATTATGGAGGAGGAACAGACAGAATCTGGCCACTGACTAGCTCTGGAGGTCAGTGGAGAGGGACAAGTCAGAGACGATGCAGGTGTGGTGCCCAGGCCTTGAGCAGGATGGAGACAGATACTCGGGAGGAATTTCTGCACCAAGACAAATCAGCCTCAGTGACCATTAGAATCCATACCAGAATTATGTGATTCTAAAAGTTCTAAATCAAGATTGGAAAAGGACTACAAAGGTATGGGTTCTGATTATGCTTGTTAAAGCATGTTCTCTTTGACCTTACCTCATGTTTCCCAACGCATGCTCTCAGCTCAGGAGACAGGCCTAGAGCTGGCTTGCAAAACGCTCCTTTAATACATAATTATCACTCTAGCTTTTCTGACTAAGACTGTCAGGCCTCAGAAAGAGTTAAATATTGAACATATCTATAGTGCAAAGGAGGATAGTCTTGGTTGAGAGGGAATCTGGCATTTCTTAAGCATAATTAATGAAAATTCCCCAACTCTGAATTTAGCAACAAAGGCCCATCTTAGAATTCTCTTCTTCCAAACAATTCTCTGTTGGATTCAGTACTTTGTAGTTAATATTACCTTGACAATCAGAGAAGCTATAATACATTAATGAAACCTAGCCTGGAAAATCAGATTACAGCTTTATTAACAGTTTCATAATTGAGGAATCTCTGTACCATCGAAGGTCTCATCTCTAGATATGTAAGAATCCTCTGTTTATGCATACCTCTGGACCAATCAAACAACAGTCATCACTAATAAAGGTTTATTTAATTCTCACAGTAAAATTTTAATATCACCAGCAGCCTGGGGAAGCTTTAGCAAGTGGATTTGCTTGACATCAGATCGTTTTTATTCTGCTAGTCCCAATACTTCTTAATCTTTAATATCAAGGCAATTAAAATTAATGGCCACTCATCCGAAGCTACTGTGGGCACTGTTTCCTTGACATCAATTGTTTGATGGGATTACCTAGAGGTTAAACTAACAAGCAAGGTTTAATTGGAAGCAATGAAAGAAGCAGTGATCATACGTTATGTTTAACCTGCATAACCACATCTAAATGAATATCTAAAAATGTTAAACTATTTCTCAAATTAAAATATGCACGTCACATTCTGATATTACAGATTTGGGTATTGCAGCAATCAGCTATTAAGACCACACTGCTGCAACTGAGATGGGGTAATTAATGTATCAATCGACACCTAAATTCAGGATTTTTTTTCACCTTTTAAAAACAGATGGATATAATTAGTTGCAAAAGAAGCCCTAAGC
This sequence comes from Papio anubis, assembly GCF_008728515.1. Taxonomy (NCBI): domain Eukaryota; kingdom Metazoa; phylum Chordata; class Mammalia; order Primates; family Cercopithecidae; genus Papio; species Papio anubis. The sequence continues at coordinate 95,371,279 of NC_044988.1, read as the reverse complement.
TCGCCCAGTAGGAAGCCTCCAAGGCTGCAGGTCATGTGGCCCCTCCTGCACAGTGCTCCCAGTGGGGCCAGGCTGTATGCATGGTGCATGAAGGCGAGCAGAGCTTGCTCCATCTCTGAACTGGAATGGTCTGTACAGTGGTCCCAGAATAGAAACGCAGGCAGGAAATCGGTGAAGGGAAAGGGACTACACTGTCTTGTGCCTCTCTGTTGAGCCGCATATCAAGGATTCATGACTCTGGATTGTGCCCAAGGCAAAGGGCCATGGAAGAATTTTAAGATCAATTAAAAATGAGAATAAAAGCACAAGTACTCTCCCTCTTCTACTGATGTTCATTGTTATCAGCCCCCAGACTGAGCCTCTGGTAATTAGGGGAACGAGTAGTGCACATTATGCAGGCCGCTGATTTTCTGGAACTTTTCTGCAAGGCCAAGGAGCAGCCAAAAAGGGCTCTGGTCTCTCCCATATACTACAACCATGTATTTCCCCCCCACGCAATTCAGCTATAGGTTGCCAATTGCTTTTAAAAGTAAAAATGCTTTCCACATAATACAATACCTAGATTCACCTTTTATACAGCTTTTTTACCTTCTTCAAAAAGTTTTTACTTATTATCTCACTTAGAACCTCTGATTTGGAGGGAGTTGAGTCAGATGTGGGAAGTATCACATAATGGTTACGTGCTTTCGACTCAGAATCCAGTTTCAAATTCACACTCTGCTATTTACTAAGCTGAGTGACTTCGGACAGATTGTTTTAGTTATTTTAGTGTTTCCTTTCCTATAAAATGAGAATAACAATATAAATCTTAGTATCTTCCTCACAGAATTGTTGGGTGCGTTAATGGCTTTGGCATATACTATTTACCTGATAACTATTAGCTATTACTATCACTCATGTTTTATCAAGGAAGAAACGAGAGATCCAGCACACAGACAAGTTGCCAAAGTGGGATGCAAAGTGGGATGGATCTAGAATTCAGCCCCAGGACTTCCCATCAGCTTTTTCTTTTTTAAATAACCAACTGCGAAATGCTTACCAAGCATCTGCTATGGTCAATACTGTACCAGGTGCTGTGGGGAGATGAAAAAATAAGCACATGGCCCCTCCTGCCTGGACTTTACAATCTGGTTATAAAAGCAATGCTATCCACTCAAAATAATTAGCAAAACTTGCAGGGTGGTGATGATCTCATGTTGAACCGTATAGTGCAGACAGGGATTTGGAGGAAGAGACATCCCAGCAGGTCTGAGAAATCAGAGGAGGCTTGCGAGGCTAGGTCAAACCTGAACGGGACCTCCGTTTCAATCCAGTTCAATTCCAGAGTACTTTTATTGAAACTCCACAATTCAGAAGCAGAAAACTCCAATGGCTCGTGTGGCCACAAACAAGCCAAAAATGCAAGCCTGCCTCCCTCTCCCTGGACCACTCCGAGATCCCAGAAACTTTTGTTCTCTTACGTAACTTAACTTCCTTTTCCCTTCTTAACCTCTAAACCCCATTTTTATAGTGACAGAGGGAAGAGAAACACATTCTACAGAAAAAGGAGAGGAAAAATCAAGAAGTGTTTCTACAAGAGGTAGCATGTGAGAGAACTTTTCTGTCGGGGAAGGAGCGGGCAGTGAGATGGGGAAGGCATTGGTACCTGGGGAGGAGCAGGAGCAAAGCACCTGAAGGGCTGGCAGGTTCTGGCTGAGGAAAAGGAAGGGGGAGAAGCTCTGGGCAAGGGAAAGCCTGAAGAGGGGCTCGCAGGTTCTCCCCAGGTGTTACTGCTGAGTGCAGGGGACAGAGCTGAAATGGAGCCTGAGATCTGTAGCAGTGGAGTTCAGAAAGGGTTCCAGTGAGGCTGACCTCCCATCCATGTGCCTGTCCAGGGTCAGTGGTCTGCACATTTTTGCTGTGCAAAATTCCCCCTAAATTAATTTTGAAAAATCATGGACCTTCTCACACATTATCCTTCCTTGCACATTTTCTAAGTTGGCATCTACAATTTTTCATAAGTCTACATAGTTGTAAACAGTGTTATTCCAGTATATCATAAATGTTGACATCTTAAAATAAAACTGTAACACTGTTCTTTAAAATGTGTCCAACCAAATATAAATAGCACAGCAATTTGATACCCATTATCCATTTAAAAAATACATAGGCCAGGCGTAGTGGCTCACCCCTGTAATCCCAGCACTTTGGGAGGCCAAGGCGGGCAGATCATGAGGTCAGGAGATCGAGACCATCCTGGCCAATATGATGAAACCCTGTCTCTACTAAAAAACAAAAAATTAGCCAGGCATGGTGGTGCACGCCTGTAGTCCCAGCTACTCAGGAGGCTGGGGCAGGGGAATCGCTTGAACCCAGGAGGCAGAGACCGCAGTGAGCCAAGATCGCGCCACTGCACTCCAGCCTGTCAACAGACGGAGACTGTGTCTGTCTCAAAACAAAAAAACAAAACAAACCTGCTCTTCAAGTCTAAAATTTTATGTTCTTTTTGTTCTTGAAAGTTTATTTCTAGTTCATTTCTCTCCCATATTATCCTAATGCAATATACTTTTATGCTCTACAAAAGGAATATATGGAAATTGAAAATTTGAAATTGTTTTTATTTCCTGTAATTATAAGGCTCTACATGTTTAATATTTCCTTCTGGACTAAACTATCATTATAGTTAGTCTAAAACTAACCAAAGCAATACAAAGACTTATTTTGATAAATAAAAATATACTTATTTTGACCATCAAATGCAGGTTTCATCGTGCACGCATTTCGTACTTGGGAGTGGGGTGACGGTACAGTGCCGATTAAAGGAGGTTTGGTTACCACCAGTATTTCATAACGTCTCTTGTTGGGCACCCAGGAGGGTCTCATACTTCAGGGCAATGAACCAGGTGGAAGTATCCCTTTCTTTCATAAAGTAAGAAAAGGGCAGGTAGGAAAGGGCAGGAAGGGAAAAGAAAACCAACACAATGCTTCCATCAGAGCCACTTTCTGGGGCAGGTGGATTTTAGGAAGGAGTACACATATATGTAAGGAAAGCTGGCCAGTGAAAACCTTGAAACCATGCATTCCTGAGTCCTCTTTGGAAAACCTTCAGCTACTCTGTGGAGTATGCGTCCCACCCCCAAGTTTGCAGAGAGCTGCCTTAAGTGATCAGGCTAACTCTGGTTACATTTTAATTTCTCTATGTGAGCACAGCATGGGAACCCCTCATACTGGGTGTGACTAAAGACTTTTTCTGGGCTCAAAACAGGGCTCATTTGGGTAACCACTTCCATGTCACAATGACCTTTTGTAGCTACACAGACAACAAATCTGTCAATTATAGGATCTTTTAAGTTCAGATTAAAGAAATAAACTTAAGGGGGGTAGATACAGTTTACTTTTTATTTAGCATAACCTTTCTGGAGTGTAAGCCAGCAAATATTAACACACCCTTTGCCCAGATTACTAAAACTTATCTTGAGAAAATACTTACAGATAAATGTACAAAGATATCCACTACAGCCCTATCTTTTTTTTTTTTTTTTGAGGCAGGGTCTCACTCTGTTGCCCAGGCTGAAGTGCAGTGGCATAATAATGGCTCACTGCAGCCTCAACCTCCCAGGCTCAAGAGATCCTCCCACCTCAGCCTCCTGCTACTCAGGAGGCTGAGGTGGGAGGATCTCTTGAGCCTGGGAGGTTGAGGCTGCAGTGAGCCATCATTACAGCCAGCCAATTTTTATATGTTTTGTAGAAACAGGGTTTTGCTATATTGCCCAGGGTAGTCTTGAACTCCTGAGCTCAAGTGATCCACCTACCTCCCAAAGTGCTGGCCCCTCAGTCCTACTGCCCCACTATGCCTGACCCCTTAGTCCTACTTATTAATAGAAAGAGAGAGAGAGAAAGAGAGAGAGAGAGAGATTAAATTTATAGCACATTTGTATAATGGAATATGATCATTTATTAAAAGATCATGTTGAGGGGAAATATTTATTGACAAATCAAGGGGAAAATATTCATTATATACTATAAAAAAGGAAGAAAGGGCATTTTTTTCTTTTTATACACCATGAGCCTTTGTTTTATTATTTTAGTAAAAATACTCAAACACTGACATACATAGATGTAAGTATATACACAAGCACAGGAAAAAAGTACTAACGTGACTATCATGTACAGTGGGGTTTAGAAGTAATTTCTGGTTTTGTGTTTCTTGTGTTTTCAGGTATCATCCAAATTGTTTTCAGATCAGCAAGTATTAGGATTTTTCAAATTCGAAAAATATACTTTTTAATGAATAAATTAAAAAAAAAAAACAAACAGAAAAAGCACTGGAAAGTCACTTAACAATCTTTATGAGTTTAAGTGCCAGGTCTTGTGCTGGGACCCAGAGCTATATGAGTGACCAATCCCATTACTGTACTCTATCTGAAGGGCATGGTTGACAGGTTTGAGAATGCTTAAAATAATTAAAATCAAACACTTTGTAAATCTCAAGCCACTGAAATTTCCCAAGCGGCTTTGCATTTAAGAAAAATTCCATGTTCAAAATAAAAAGCTAGACCATCTATAATGTCTCCACAGTCACTGAAAGCCAATTTATTAATTAGCTTTAATTGTATCTTACGTTTCAAATTCTGTCACTACATTTATTGATCATGTTAATAACAGCATTAAATAAAAGAGAAAAATTATTACTTAAAGGCAGCCTCTAAGAGGCAGAAGTGCAGAACTTTGTAGTTCATCCTTGACGTTGTTTCCGTGAATAAACTGCGTCAGGGAGAGGATCTGCACTTGTTTGGAAAGAAGCAGCTGACACTAAAACATCATTATTGAAATTAACAAACTGAAAATTTATGAAGCACAAATCTTAGAAAAATTTGTCATTGTGTTTCCCCATGTTTACTTGTGATGCATACTTTATGTACTGTGCCTAATTAAATGTAACAGATTATGAAATGTTGAAATGCTAAGTCATGTATAATGGAACATGGTAGCACATTTACATGGTAAACAATTTTACCTCTAACAAAGAGTTTCTCCCTAATCAATGTTTTCATCCCCATTATGTGATTCAATTTGAAGTTAGGGATGGAAGCCAGATACTGTTCAATTTTTAAAGTTAATGGTGTTAATAAATTCTAAATTTCACACCAGTCCTCTCCCTCCAGAAGGTACAGGTTTGATACAGTTTCTACAAGGACAGAAAGGCTGGGCACTCTGGATACACACACTGTGTGCATTCCTCTAAGAACTCTAAGGACAGCTGGATAAATGGGTTTGAGAGCCAAACGGACCTGTGTGTAAATCTCAGCTCTGCAATTTCCTGCCTATGTTACCTTAGACAAGTCATGCCATCTAAGGTTCTCCTTTCCTGGTCTACAAGGTGGGATAATGATACCTCCTCTTTATGGGGCTGTTGTGAACATTAAATGAGATGGCATGTTGAATACATAGGACTGTGCCAGGGATGTACCAGGCACTCAGTAAATGTTAGTTTTCCCTTTTCTTAAAACAAATCAGCAATAACAAAACCCTCTGAAGGCCAACGGCATACACGCCATGCTTACTTCCTGCAGTGCCTAAGGTCAGGACCCCTTTTCCCAGGAGCTTCAAGTTCTGGGTAAGCTGGCCCTGCCCCCAGTGCTGGTGAGACACTGGTAAGAGGGAACAGGCAGCAGCAAGAAGGGAAAAGGAGGTGAACTCCTACATACCTGAACAGAATAAAATTCCTACCACAGAAGACCAAGAGCTCCCATCTGCCACCCTCCTGCTGGGCTATTGCTCTGCACAAGTACCTGACAGCACTACCTGTATCCCTTCTCATCCCTGCCCCAACTCAGCAGGACAATGCACTGGACCTGGAATTTGCAGGAAACCTGAATTCCAATGCCACTTGTGCCTGTTTTCAAACAGTGGCCATTTGCAAAGAGCTCATTATGAGCCAGCTCTGTATTAGGAATTTTGCATGTATTATCTCATTTAACTGTTACAAAGACCCAATTTTACTGAAGTAAAAACTGAAGTCAAAAAGTTTATGTAACTCACCTAAGGTTACAAAGCCCGTTTCATTATGTCTTGCCAGATAAAACTTGTTTTCTCTTAATACTTAGTACAAGTTTTAAAAATTATTCTTTACTCAATTTCATTTCTTTTTCACTGTATTAAATGGTGAGGTCTACAAACTTATATTCTACCTTTTCAGTGCAAAATATTTCAGCTCCTTCATGGTTAAAATGTGGGCTAGCCCAAGAATCCACACATTTTTTTTTCTCTTCTAAGAAAACAAGTTGCAAATGTGGCCAGGTGCGGTGGCTCATGCCTGTAATCCTAACACATTGGGAAGCCAAAGTGGGTGGATCACCTGAGGTTAGGAGTTTGAGACCAGCCTGGTCAACATGGTGAAACTCCATCTCCACTAAAAATACAAAAATTAGCCAGGCATGGTGGTGCACGCCTGTAGTCCCAGCTACTCAGGAGGCTGAGGCAGGAGAACTGTGGGAGAACCCGGGAGGTGGAGGTTGCAGTGAGCCGAAATCAAGCCATTGCACACCAGCCTGGGCAACACAGCGAGACTCTGTCTCAAAAAAAAAAAAAAAAAAAAAAAAAAGAGAGAGCGAGAGCGAGAGAAAAGAAAAGAAGTTGCAAATTTATCACAACTGACTTGAAAACCAACTTTTGGAAAATATCCCACTTTTAATGGGAGAACCGAACAAATAGAAATTCAGTTTCCATAGCATTTGAAATAATTTAAAACAGATACCCTTGTCAAGTACAGTATTTTTTAAATTTGAGGCTGTGAAAAATTTTATTGCCATAATGTGCTGACACTCTTACAGTTCAGCTTTGCCCTTTCTCCTCTGCATGATAGACTGATAACTGCTCGTGACATTCACAAAGAGGCTCATCTGCAAAAGTGTATAAAACATCAGCCTTGTGGCCACAGTACATAGAAATTGGATGACACTGTTCAACTCCCTAAAACATGTGCTGAGGGGTGCCTCTAAATTACCACAGACAACATTTACAGTTAAGAGGTTTTTTTTCTTTAAAATTATTTTTCTTATTAGAAAAAAAATGTGGTAGGTATACAACTTAGTAGTTTTCCTTCCTAGGCTCTATGGAAAGCCTCTTTGACAGATTTTGAAACACTGACATCACAACTGTGGAACTGCCTCCCATCAGCTACGCTGAAAGGTGAAGCCATCTCCCAGGCAACACAGCAGCATCCCAGAATGAATGCACAGAGCACTCCAAATAACGATGGGCCAGACTGTTTGTTCTGACAAGTTTCAGGTAAATCTTATCTCTGTAAATAAAAACATCAACATGCATTCAGTGTCCTATGAAAAGAAATCCTACAGTCACACCTCTTGTTTAAGGGAAACGCTTATTTATTCAAACACCATTCCTCACCACATACCCACTGCAGTTTTCTTTTCAAAAATCCAGAAAAATTTCATTTAATTGTTAAAGCGGGTATACCTATCCTCAAAAAGCATAGTAAGCTTTCAATATATATAATTAATTCTCATCAAAAATGAATCTCATGCATTTTTGGAGTAAAGAATACAAAATATATATATATGGTAGGTCCATCAGAGACTAAGAACAGACACACCCTCATGCCCCGCCCTGGATCTCACCTTCAGGGAGCCTGTGAATACTTAGCACGCTAGTTTGCCGGATGTCAGAACCTTTGTTCCCTCTTTCTTTTGGATCCTTTATAAGACTCTGTATGCCCAGCAAGAAAATGTAGGTTGAATGGATGACAACTGGCATTTAATGAACATTCATGAGACGCCAGGCCCTGTACTAGACACTCTTCATACATGATTTCATCAACCCCTGAATCCCCTGAGCAAATTATCGTTATTCTCATTTTATAGATAAAAAATGACTCATTAAATAATTTGCTTAAGGTCACACTGTTACTAAATAGTGCTGGAGCAGAGTCTGAGTGACTTCTCCGCCTTCCTACACAGAACGTACGGTCATCTGAAGTTAAAATACCAGTTTATCAAAATACATGATATGAAAGGACAGCACTGGGTGGGTGTGGTGGCTCATGCCTATAATTCCAGCACTTTGAGAGGCCGAGGCAGGAAGATGGTTTGAGCTTAGGAGTTTGAGACTAGCCTGGGAAATATGGTGAAACTCCATCTCTACAAAAAATACAAAAATTAGCCAGGCATGGTGGCTCATGCCTGTAGTCCTAGCTACTTGGGAGGCTGAGTTGGGAGGATCACTTGAGCCCAGGAGGCGGAGGTTGAACTGAATTTTCAGTCTTTTGCTATTATAAAGACTGGAGCAAGAAAAATTGTACACAGATAATGTGTTTGTAGATTAAATTAGAAATGGACCTACTGTGTATGCGTGTGCATATATATATATACACACACACACACGGATATACATGCACATATATACAGATATGTACAGTATATACATACATACACACACCACATACACATTCATGTATATATAATATATATTTAAAGCTATAAATTTCTTTCTAAACATGGCTTTAGCTGTACCCCATGAGTTTTGGTATGTTATCTTTTCACTGTCATTCAGTTATTTTCTAATTTCCATTGTGATTTCTTCATTAACCCAAGGGTTATATTGCTTAATTTCTAAACATATGGAATTTTATTTGGTTATCTGTTATTTTCTAGTTATCTGTGATTTCTAGTTTAATTCCACTGTAGTCAGAAAACATAGTCTGTTTTAAACTGTTTAAAATTTATTGAGAGGTACTTTGTCCCATAGTCAACTTTCAAAATGTTCTATAAGTGCTTAAAATTAGAATGTATATTCTGCAGTTGTTGGATGTAGTGTTTCTATATATGTCCATTAGGTCAAGTCTGCTAATTGTTAAAACCTTCTATATCTGTGCTACTCCAAAGTGTAGTTCCAGAACCATCAGCATCAGCATAATCTGGGAGCTGTAAATTGCCAGCCCCACTACATACACTTTGAATCAGAACCTCTGGGAATGGGGCCCAGAAATCTATATTCTAAAAGCTCTCCAGATCATTCTTATTTATGTATGCTAAAGTTTAAGAAGCACTGTTCTATGCCCTTACTGACTTATATGTATGTGTCTGCTTGTTCAGTTACAGAAAAGTGTGAAAATCTCCTATAGTGATTTTGAATTTGTCTATTTTTCTTTAAAATTGTATAAGTTTTGCTTTATGTTTTTTGAGCTTCCTTGAAGTGCTCTTTATCTGATATTATTAGATCAACACAAACTTTCTTTTGGCTATTGTTCACATTTACATTTTTTCATACTGCTATACTTTCTATGTCCTTATATTTTAAATATGTCTTTTAGAGAACACAAAATTAAGTTTCATTTTTAAATCCTGACTCTATTACTTAGAGTATTAAATTCATTTACTTTAATGTGATTACTGGCATATTTAGGTATAAGCCTATCATCTTACTAACTACTTCCTATTTACTTCCTATTTGTCCCACTTACTATGCATTTTTTCTTTTTCCCTTGCCATCTTTTAGACTGCTTATTTTTAAAAAAAGTATTCTATGTCTCTGTCTCTCTTTATTAATTTGAAAGCTATATATTCTTTTACTTTTTTTTATGACTACCCTGGAGATTTACACTTTCTCGACTATTCAAGTCCAACATTAATTGGTACTTTTTCACTAATTGGTATTTTTGCCATCTTTCCCAGAAAACTTTGTAAGAGTTTTGGAACAGTTACTCTCCTTTCATAACTTACAAGGCATTATTGTTGTATATTTTAAGTCTATACATACCGTAAGCAAAATAAGACATTATCTTTACTTTAAACAGTACTACTCACTTAGATTTACATACATATTTATCCTTTTCTTTGCTTTTCTACTCCTTCCTGTATCTCCTACCCTGTATCTGTAATCTTTTTATTTCTGTCTGCAGAACACATTTTTTGTATTTCCTTTAGAGAGAAAATGAGAAAAATTATTACAGTTTTTGACTGAAAATGTCTTTATTTCACCTCCACTATCAAAGGACATTTTTGGCAGGTACAGAATTCTAGGCTGACATTTAATCTGACTCATCTCTTTAAAGGTATCACTCTACTGTATTATGTCTTTATTGTTTCAGTTAAGAAATCAGTGGTCATTCAATTGTTGTTTTATTAAAGGCAAACTTACTTTTCCCACTGGCTGCTTTTGTTTCAACCATGTTTAGTGTGGATTCCTATTTATTTATTGTTTGGGGACTGGTGTTGTTCACAAGTCTAGGTCTTGGAATTTGCTATGGGTTTTGGAAAGTTTTCAGTCATTACATTGAAAATATTGCTTCTGACCCATTCTCACATTTGCTTCTGGGGCTCAATCACATGTATATTAGACTTTCTTACTGTATCCTCCATATCTCCTATTCTCTGTCTCCCAATTTTTCTATCCTATTGTCTCTGTATTCTTCAATATCATTATTTTCTTGTGATTCATCTTCCAGTCCACTAATTTTCCTTTCACCAATGTCTAATCTTCTTTTAACCCAATCCACTGGGTTCCTAATTTTAATTCTAACATTTTTATTTGACCCTTTTTTTTATGGTTTCCAATTCGCTGACAGAATTGTCCAGTTTGTCTTTCCTCCATTATAGACATTAAGCATAGTTATTTTATAGTCCATGTCAGATTCCTTTATTTCCTATACTGTTTTGAGTCTGTTTCTATTGTCTGTTGTTTCTGCTGGTTTCTGTACCAGAAACATTGTCATGTTGTCTTGTATAGCTGTTTTTTTCTGATTGTGTGCCCAGTTTTTTTGTTTGTTTTCGTGTTTTTTTTTTTTTTTTGCTTTGTTTATAGAAACAACTTGAAGTCTAGGATGCTGCTATCTTTCTCCACAAAAAAAATTTTGTATTTGATTTGTCCAAGCACCTATGAATAGCAGCAATCCAATGTCAAGGAATGAGGTATTCTAAGGTAGAATAGCGGATCTTCCATTAGGGTCTATTTCTGATGTGCTCACTGCTAAGATGTAGCCCTAGCAGTTTAAGTCCTAACCCAAAGCAAAGGGAAAAAGGCAGCATCCTTTAGCAGGTGCTAGATACCAACTCACACCTTTTCACCCCTGAAAAGTTGTCTAAAGCCCTGCTTAAATTCTCAGCCTTTTAGCTACTACCTTAGAATTGGCAATGGAATCAGGGAAATGTCATTTCCCCCAGCCTTATTTTCTTATTATCTGCAGGTTCCCTGGGCAACTTCATCCATTCCCAGGGCCTCAACTAGGAACTTAAGTGAATGACCTCCAAGCTGTATCTTTAACCTTGACCTTTCTTCTAAGTTATATTTCCAAAATGAACATTTCCCAACAGATGCTGAAGGCAATGTGAACCTAGCATAACTGCTGCCAAGATTTAATGTCTCCTCCATCAAACTAGCTTTTCCTTATATGTTTCCTATATCAGTTAATAATATCACCATCAGGCCGGGCGCGGTGGCTCACGCCTGTAATCCCAGCACTTTGGGAGGCCGAGGCGGGTGGATCACAAGGTCAGGAGATCGAGACCACGGTGAAACCCCGTCTCTACTAAAAATACAAAAAATTAGCCGGGCGCGGTGGCGGGCGCCTGTAGTCCCAGCTACTCAGGAGGCTGAGGCAGGAGAATGGCGTGAACCTGGGAGGCGGAGCTTGCAGTGAGCCGAGATCGCGCCACTGCACTCCAGCCTGGGCGACAGAGTGAGACTCCGTCTCAAAAAAAAAAAAAAAAAAAAAAAATCACCATCTTCAATAAATGTCTGTGTGCTGGACACACTGTGCTAGGCATTAAGAATATAAGGGTGAATAAGATAGTAGTTCTGGCCAAAATCAAGTTTACCATCTATCAGGGGAACAGTATTTAACAAATCATTATTTAGTTACAATCATGGGGAAAAGAAGTTATGAGAATATACATACAATGGAGGATAGGAACTGAAAGTATCACGGAAAGCCTTCTTGAAGAAATGGTATTTGAAGTGAGCTTTGAAGGAGTAGAAATTAATAAGATGTCTGTATGTGTTTGGCAGGGGGCAGGGAGAGACAATTCCAAGCAGGAGAAACTGCATAACAATAATTACTATTATATCTTCACTTACTCTGTGATAGGCACTTTGCTAGGTGCTTTACACGTTTTATCTTACTGAAACTCCCGTAACCCTAGGAAGTACATGCTATTTTTTTTTTCTTTTTGAGACGGAGCCTCACTCTGTTGCCCAGGTTGGAGTGCAGTGGCATAATCTCGGCTTACTGCAAACTCTGCCTCCTGGATTCAAGCAATTCTCCTGCCTGAGCCTCCTGAGTAGCTAGGACTACAGGTGTTGCACCACCATGCCCGGCTAATTTTTTGTATTTTTAGTAGATACGGGGTTTTACCATGTTGGCCAGGCTAGTATTGAACTCCTGAGCTCGAGCAATCTGCCCGCCTCAGCCTCCCAAAGTGCTGGGATTACAGGTGTGAGCCACCATGCCTGGCCAGTACACGCTATTTTTATCCCAACTACACACATGAGGAAAGGAGGCACAGTGAGGTAAAACGACTTGCCCAAGGTCACTGAGCTAATAAACTGGGGAGGAGCTGGGGTTTTAGTTCAGGCTTGTCTGAGTCTTCACAGTCTGTAGCCTTAAGTCTTATAATAAAATCCCTCACCTCCCACATAATAACACAGGCTCCAGACTTATTAAACTGTTTTCCTAACATAACTGTTTTTTGCTTCTGAGTTTCCTCTGCTTAGAATACCCTTTCTCCCAAAGTCTTATTCATCCTTCTCCAGGTTCTACACACCATTTTCTCTAGAAGGTCTTTCCTGATCCTCTCAGTAGAAAGTAAATCCCTCTTTGTACTATATTCCTCACATGGCATCCATTTGTGCCTGTGTGCTTCCTCAGGTAACTTTTATATTCTGTCAGTAACACATCTGTCTGTTTCCCCCAATAAATTCAATACTTCTTGGGGAGAAGAACCCTATCTTATTGACCTTTCTTTGCCACAGTGCCAGGCATAGTGCCTAACATATAGTAGGCACTAAGTACCTATTGAGCAAATTAGGAAAATAGCCAAAAAGCCTGGTATTTGATCTGGCCAAAGGTACTTTAACTTATTTAAACTGTAGTTTCTACTCTCAAAACCCATACTTATTTAGAAAAATGTGTTCTCCACATAGCTGAGAGAAGAATTGGGAGAGGAGAGAAATCAAAAGAGAAGAAACAAGGAAAGCCCAGGAGCATCTCTGGAGAAGGTTTCTGGATGCAAACATCAAAGAATCAACAGAAGTGGGAAGTCAGGAGGCTTGAGCGTGGAGCCTGTTCTGACCAGGTGTCTTCACCCTTTGGACTACATTGTCTATCTTCTGTTCACTCCTCCCTATCTGCTGTATACCCTGTCATGGGCCCCAGAAGGCTGCCCTGGGGGCCCTCAGGCTTCTGGCCAATAGTAGGCACTGGCAGCAGATGGGAAGGGAAAAGAGTGAGATCACAGTATTTGTTTTCCTGACTCCTGCACTATACGGCTGCCTTTTCTCAGGTCTCAGTCACTGGCCTTCTCCACACACCTCCTCTGTCTTCAGATCTACTGACCTTTCCCTCATCTCTTCAGGCCAAGTGGGTAACAGAACCAATCACTAGTATTATCCTTTGTGGTTTCCCTACACTGTGTCCACACTATTGTAAATGATCACTTGCTCAGTGACCTTGGGCAAGTTGTTTTACCTCACTTATAAAGTGTCCTCCAATTATTCCAGTTTGAGTGTGGCATCTGTTTTCTACTGGGACCCTGGCTTATTTATTGACCTATTAGCCTCAAATGCCTCATGGAAGCCAGGCCAACGGAAAGGTTAGACACAGTGCTGAGACTAGCATGAGAAAAACTGGTAAGAATACTCAACTGGAAGGAAGAAGAGAAGGAATAGGTAAAAGAAGGCAAAGGGGACAAAAAATGGAGGAACCACAATTTTGATTATGACTTCTTCCAGGTATAGGGAAACTCCAGAACACTAAATCTAAGCTGGAAATTGTCTCTCTCTTTTTTTTTTTTTTTTTTTTTTTTGAGACAGAGTCTCACTCGGTAGCCCAAGCTGGAGTGCAGTGGCATGATGTTGGCTCACTGCAATCTCCGCATCCAGGCTCAAGTGATTCTCCTCCCTCAGCCTCCTGAGTAGGTGGGACTACAGGCACGTGCCACCACGCCTGGCTAATTTTTTGTATTTTAGTAGAGACGAGGTTGCCCAGGTAGTTTTGAACTCCTGAGCTCAGGCAATCTGCCCGCCTCAACCTCCCAAAGTGCTGGGATTACAGGTGTGAACCACCATGCCCAGCCGGAAAAATTGTCTCTTTATCCTTTGTTTGGGTATCATATCAACTGCGTGTTAGAGATTTCCTCAAGATAGTCAATTCTAAAATAAATATAATATCTGATATTGCTGGAGCAAGCTTTAAGCACCACACTAATCATGGTGCTGATTGTCTGTAGAGAACAACAACAGCAACAAAAAAATCAGAAGCTTCTCTGTTTTCTTTAAATCTTGCAGATATGCCTCATCTGTACTTGGTGCTACAGCATCCTCAAAGCTCCCATCTTTTTACAACCTGCTCTTTTATTCTCGGCACACTGTTTAATGATGTCCCACCTCCACTGGGATACACAATCAGAGCTTTTAGAACAGAGGGTCTGTAGCTTTCTTTTAAGACATGTGAAAGAATCGTTTTAACAAAATAAGTTGCCTTTTCCTTCAACTTGTTTCTGGTTTACCAACTGCATACTTGCAGTAGAAATCTACTTCTGCCTTCTGTCTACTGCCAAAGCAACTGAAAAGGCTTTTATGTATAGCTGAAAAAAAGTACTGTAATTTGATAGTCATCTTCTTTTTTCCTGCTCTAATTATTATTTTAACGGGCTTCTTCTTATTTCAATAGTTTTTTTAATAAGGAAATCTTACTTACAAATTTTAATTAGCTTACTGAATATTCACTGCTTTGGAATAAGTAGTTTAATGAGTAAAGAGACCTCAGACTACTAACTAGCCTAGAGTCTCTAAAGTAGCTTAGCAGGAAAATGATGCAGCCCTAGTGATATAAGCCAAGGTCCGTACCTCACAAACCAGTACTCTGCAGCCTGGACCCTGGGGATGAATGAATCACATTGCCTCTTGCAGGAAAAAAAGTAAGACTTCAGTTTCTCCCCCTTTATTAAGAATCTCTGTGTAAAAATCCCCAAGTCCCCTACTCACTAAGGCTTGTGACCCCTGTCAAATCACTTAACTTCTCTGAACTTCAGTTTCCCCACCTGAATGGGTGAGATTGTGTTGGTATCTACATTAGACTATTATAAAAGCAGGTCTTATTTGCCACTTTAAGAGCTCTAAAATATGTTGATTGAATGAATAAATGAATGAGTCTTAATGCTGTCACTTAATCTCTCTACCATTTCTGGTTCTCATTTGTTTTTGTTTTTAAATCAATCCTTTCTTTACAGTACATTTCAATTACGGTAGAAATGAAGAATAAGTTAACATTTTTCATTCTAAAAACACCTAGCAGAGAAAATACAGCCAGTAACTCAAATTCAAAATTGGAATTAGGAGAAGAATGAAGTTTTTTATGGCTTAATAACTCAAATAATCAATGTAAATTAGCTCTATTCCAAAAATTAAAATTATACTAATATCTGTTCTACTAATTAAGAGTATGTGACAATTTAAGTATGATTCTCAGTGCATATGACATGTGAAATAGTTTCTTCTTTTGTCAATTTTCAGGATGTTAGGTAAAAGGGGAACTCCAGCTTACTTAATCAAAGCAAGTCAAGAAATCAGAAATTTCAAATTCTGGTTTAGCAAATCTCTTTCTCACACATCCTACATCCAATCTATCAGGAAACCCTGTACCTTCACAATTTATCCAGAACCCAGTCACATTTCATCATTTCTATAACAAATACTCACTTGAGTGAACACTCAAGTGTACCCCAACTGATATCTCTGCTTTCCCTTGCCTCCCAGGGTCTAATGTCAGTACAGCTGCCATGGTGATCCTATAAAACTTAAGTCAGATCCATGTCACTCCTCAGTTTCCCATCTCACAGTGAAAGCCCAAGTCATCACCATGGCCTAGAAGGCCCATGAACCGTTTATTTCTTCCCCAGCATCTTTAACTTCATCGCCTACTACTTGTTCCCTTGCTTAGGGCACTTCTACCTCAGGGCCTCTGTACTTGCTGTTCCCTCTGCTAGAATGTTCTTCACTGATTATCCACATGACTTGTCTTCATCTCCTTCAATCTAACCAAAAGATACTTCCTCAGGAGGGGCTTTCTTTACCACCCTATTAAAAATTGCATCCTCTAACCCCTTCCCTCCTTTATTCGTCAAGAGTAACTATCACTTCGTAACTATCTTGTTTACTTATCTGTATACTCCCACAAAAATGTAATTCCATGAGGGCAGGCTTGTTTTTGTTATGTAAGCAAACTCTTTAGTCAAATAAAATAAAAATATACAAAAAAGGGCCACACATCATAGGTAAAGAGTTTAATGAATTTTCATAAAGTGAACATATCCATGGAACTACCACTTAGATCGAGAAATACTTCTTCCTCCTTCCAATCACCATTCCCCCAAAGATAACTATTAATCTGATTTCTAACCCCAAGGTTAATTTTGCTTGTTTTTCTATTTTTTATAAATGAAATCAAGTTGGTTTTTCCATTTTTTATAAATGAAATCAAG
Source organism: Papio anubis (assembly GCF_008728515.1). Taxonomy (NCBI): domain Eukaryota; kingdom Metazoa; phylum Chordata; class Mammalia; order Primates; family Cercopithecidae; genus Papio; species Papio anubis. Next base: position 95,354,585 of record NC_044988.1, on the reverse strand, counting down.
CACTTCTTTTACTTAGCATTATGTAGTTACATGTGGTTATAGTTCATTCATTCTCATTGTTAAATAACATTCCAAATATACATAAATATACCACACATAAATATATCATACATAAATATTCCAAATATACATAAATATACCTATTTTCCTATTGATGGACATTTGCATTGTTTCTAGTTTTGGCTATTATGGATACTGTTACTAAGGATATTCCTACAGATATCTTTCAGTGAGTATATGTACACATTTCTATCAGTTAGGACACAGGTCTGTCTGGTTAAGTTCACTGATGTCTCTTTCATCCCTAGCATAGTATTCTGCACATAATCAGCATTATTCAATAAATATTTGTTAAACGAATGGAAACAGTCTTTTTAAATTCTGTTATTTAGATTTAATAACTGACATGAGACTTTCTTGCCTTATATATGCAGGTTTGTAATGCATAATAATTAATCTCTGTAAACCTGCCACTAAAATTAAGAAAGACTATTAGTAACACTGAAACTCCTTGATTGTTCTTTCTTGATCCCATATCATTGGATTCTTTTTTTTTTTTAGATGGAGTTTTGCTCTTGATGCCCAGGCTGGAGTGCAAAGGCATGATCTCGGCTCACCCCACAACTTCCACCTCCTGGATTCAAGTGATTCTCCTGCCTCAGCCTCCTGAGTAGGTGGGATTACAGGTGTGCACCACCATGCCTGGCTACTTTTTGTATTTTTAGTAGAGGCAAGGTTTCTCCATGTTGGTCAGGCTGGTCTCAAACTCTCGATCTCAGGTGATCCACCCGTCTTGGCCTCCCAAAGTGCTGGGATTACAGGCGTGAGCCACCACACCCGGCCCTTTTTAAATTTTATTATTGCCTTTCTTCCTTTATGTTTAACCATATATAAGTGTCCCCTGACAATATGCTGTTTAGCTTGCTTGGTTTTAAACTTTGTAAAAATGTTATGTTACGTGTATTCTCCAATTTGCATTTTTCACTCAACATGAATTGATACATGTAGATCACTCTTTTTCCACTGCTATATAGTGTTCTATTGTGGGATTATAACAAAGCATATTTACTCATTTCTCCGGTCTGTGGACAAATGGTTTGTTTCAAATTTTTTGCCATTTCAAACAATGTTACTATGAATGTTCTTACCAGTGTTTCCTGAAATACAGACAAGAGGTATTCTAGAAATTGTGGGTTGAATGGTATATGCATGTTCAAATTTATAAAATAATGTCAGAAGTTTTCCGAAGTGACTATATCAATTTACATCCCTACCACCAATATTATAAGGGCTCCTACTGCTACACATTCTTGGTAGCAGAATGTGCCAAACTAGGAAATGTAAGTTATTTCACTGCAATTTTTAAATCACATTTTCCTGATAGCTAATAAGAATGAGGATCTTTTCATACAATTGACCATTTCTATTTTTTCTTCCATGAAATCCTTCTTTGACTCTCTTGCCTATTTTTGAAATAGGTTTTTTGCCTTTTCTTACTAATTTATAGGCACTCCTTATATTTTATGTTTTAATCCTCTGTTGTTTATACACCTGTAAGTATCTTTTTGCAGTCTGTGGACTGTCCCCACAGTTTAGAAAATATTTTATTTGAAAATAATTTCAAACATGCAAAAAAGCTGCAACAATAAAAATGACATAAAGAAATATCTGTATATGCCCTTCCCCTATTATTAACATTTTCCCCCATTTGTTTTATCTTTGTGGGCACTCATGCTCTCTCTGTGTGTGTATGTCTGTTCATATACACACATACACACATATACATGCAAACACACATTTTTTTTTTCTGAACATTTGAGGCTAGGTTACATACATCATGGTCCTTTACCCCTAAGTCAGTCAGTGTGTATTTGCTAAGTCTAGAGAGATTCTCTCACATAACCATAGTACAATTATCAATTTCAATTTACTTCAGTAAATTTAACCCAACAATATCCTTTATGGTATGGTTTTCCCTACAGTACAGAATCCAATCTAGGGTAAAGTATTGAAATTACTTGTCATATCTCTTTAGCTTCTTTTAATCTAGAACATTTCCATGGCCTTTCTTGGATGTTTTTAAAGAATAATGCTCCCTCCCTGCTTCTGTCCTCAGTAGAACATTCCTCATTTGGGGTTTGTCTGGTGTTGTCTTGTGATTAGATTCAGGTTACGTTCTTGGATGAAATACTACACCTAATGTCTGTCTGCTCCTCCTTGGTGATGTTGATTCTGATCACTTGGTCAAGTTTTTGTTCCATTTCTCCACTTTATTATTACTTTTTAAAAATCTCTTGCAACTTGTTCTTCATCTAAATTTTCCTCTAGATATAATATCTATTGATAATTATATCTGATCCAATCTTTACTCAATGGTTGTATCATGTTGATGTTTTCAGTCTTTATTAAGTACTTTGATAAACAAAAGTTCTACCATTGAATCTATCAATCTTTTCTTTTGTTCCTTACACATTTTATGTCCTGTTTAATAAATTCTAGCCTGCCCTCACAGCACTAAAGATATTGCCTTACATTTCTTCTGAAGTTTCCCTATTATTATAAGCAGTTGCAGTAAATAATAAATCACAGTTTCATATATTCTACATCTAGTAAAATTAGTATTATTCCAGTTGCCTGTTTTCAGGGGGTTTCAATATTTTTGAAGTTAGTTTTCTCTATGAACAATTTCTGGATTCTAAATTTCATTGTATTTCAGTATGATTTACATTTTAAACAATATTTTTTTCTCTTTTGAAAGTAGTTAGCCAGGTGCAGTGGTTCATGCTTGTAATCCCAGCACTTTGGGAGGCTGAGGCTGGAGGATCACTTGAGGCCAGGAGTTCAAGACCAGCTTGGACAACAGGGTGAAACCCTGTCTGTACAAAAAATTAAAAAATTAGCTGGGTGTGGTGGCATGCCTGTAGTCCTAGCAATCAGGAGGCTGAGGCAGGAGGATTGCTTGAGCCCAGGAGTTCAAAGTTACAGTTCAAACATACCCTGCACTGCAGCCTGTGTGACAGAGTGAGACCCTGTCTTAAAAAAAGAAAAAGCAAAAGCAGTTGACCTGTCAGGCCTGGAACAGAAATTCTTTGCTTTTACTTTTTAAAAACTTAAACAAAAGGCCGTTAATTTATAAGCATAAAATTTATAAGCATAACTTATTTCTGAAATTCTGTGTTTGAAAGGCTGACCTGGAAGAAACAAGGTCAGAAAGTTTGCTTTTTAGACAAAGTAATAGAGCTATATCTATATTATTTCTACCTCTGTACCTTTTTCTCAGCAATTGCTAAAAAAAAAAAAAAAAAAAAAAAAAATCAAAACATAATAAAGCTATTTTTCCATAGAAAACAAGTGAAATAAATTTAGTAATTAACTATTTTAAAAAACACACACTGGTAAATGGGTTCCTAGGCTATTTTAGACGTTAAAACTCCCTAGTTCAGAATAGCCAGAAGGAAACCTTTTTATCACTTATTCCACAAGTGTGTACTGAGCACACTCTACACTACACACAAAGTGTGAAGTACTACAGCTAATGAAAACTCCAGATTTCATTGTTTTTGAAATAGATGATATGAATCTGTGTTATTCTCTAATGGTGCATACATTATAGAAGTGTTTTTAAAAACAAGCAAGAAAATACCTTAAATTCATCCACAAACATTCAAATTCTAAGTCAGAGAGTGGTTGTGAGAACAGGAAAACCAGACGTGGCATCATCATCTGGTGTTTGGCATGAACCTAACCCTTTCATTAATGTTCAGGGAAAAGGCACTCACCATAAAACCCTACTTGAAACGATTCTTCTTTTAATTTTGTCTTCTCCAGCTAACCCAGCATATCATACTATTCCTCCATATTTCATATAGAAGTAAGTAACCCAGTTTGTAATGTTTTATATAATATATGTCTATGTAAGCTGGTAATCCAAATCAGTTATATTCCATTTCTAACTGCGTACAAAGAAATCAAGATATACCATTTCATAAGAGAAATGACAATAAACCTTGAATGAAATCTTAGTTATGAATCAAAGCTTGCTCTTGAGTTTCTACAGAAAATAATGCCAAAAGAGGAGCTGGAAATCATCTTACACCCAGGCCCTATTCCCTTAAATAACAATGACTTCATACACTGACATGAGACCCTCATTGGAACTTGAAGGGGATCTTTAGTATCTTGAACTTTATCTACAGCACGAGTATTTATTTAGAAACTACTTATAAAAATGGTTTCATGTGACCCCTAGTGAACACTGAAATTTTTGACAAGGGTCAGCTTTTCCTTAAGTTTCACTACAAAAACTGGTTGGTAAACTGCTGCTTTTGCATGCTATAAAGAAATGCTCTTCAAATGTCATCTATTAACAATAATATAAACATTTAAATAAATTTGTATTTTAGAGGTAATGCTAATAGGATATATTTATGTTCTAAAGAGGTACAGGTGTTTGCTAATTTATTTGTTTCCAATCCTCAGTCCAAATACCAGTCTATTTGACTAAAACTGAATGTATTTTTGTTAGAATATGACAACTAACTTCAGGGTCAGAAATTATTACAAATAAACTTTTTTTTAAAACCCCAAAACCACAACCCTGAAAGCATGAATTTAATTCTCGTGTTTAATGGATAACAAGGAAGCAAAGAAATCCTTGGGACTCAAACATTGTAGTATGTTACCAAGAAAGGGCCTGGTGAATTCCTCAAAGCTTTCACCAAAGAGTTATATTAAATTTCCTTTCGGCAACAAAATAAATTGGTTTCCTGCTGGTAGAAGCTTAGGTCAGTCATCTAAATCAGCGAAATCAGGAATACATGCCATTTACTGGAGAGTCACTTAAGTGTAAACTGCGTCTCTCCCCATGGCATGTTTATGTCCTCTCTAGAGAAGATTTACACTGGGGAATGGGGGTGGTGGTGGTCTTGATTCCTTGCCACTTAGGGTTTTTAAAAATTATCAAAGGTTGGCCGGGCGCGGTGGCTCAAACCTGTAATCCCAGCACTTTAGGAGGCCGAGACAGGCGGATCACGAGGTCAGGAGATCGAGACCATCCTGGCTAACCTGGTGAAACCCCGTCTCTACTAAAAAAATACAAAAAAAAACTAGCCGGGCGAGGTGGCAGGCCCTGTAGTCCCAGGTACTCTGGAGGCTGAGGCAGAAGAATGGCGTGAACCCAGGAGGCGGAGCTTGTAGTGAGTCAAGATCCGGCCACTGCACTCCAGCCTGGGCGACAGAGAGAGACTCTGTCTCAAAAAAAAAAAAATTATCAAAGGTTTAAAATCTTGCCTAAAACTGTAGAAATATCTACATTTTCTTTGTATCTTTTTTGATGACAGAACATTTGGATATGAAATTTGATTATAACGCCTTGAGGGAGGAATGGGGTTCCTGTATCCACAGGGAACAAGACAGACCCATGGGTCCTTTCTCACCTGTGACACTGTGATGCTGCATTTCTTGGCCAGCTCCTCTTTGGCTTCTTCACTGGGGTAGGGGTTGCTGAGGTGTGAGTAAAAATATTCATTCAAGATTTCTGTGGCCTGTTTACTGAAGTTACGCCTTTTCCGTCTATGATAAGAGTGAAAAAAAAAAAGAATTGCAGTTACAATCAACATTAATCTAAGAGGGATAGGTTAATTAGGATGATACCAAAAAAGTAGATTTCTCTCTTTAAACATCCTTACGTTCTAATTTATTTCTATAATATTGTAAGTTATGTTCTAGACATCCTCCAAAGCATTATCCAACTCATTTTAAGATGTAGGATCACTGAGAAAAATACCAGACTATGAAACACAATTAATTGTGCTTCATTCTTCGAGGACCTAATATTTTAGGTATTCAATGAAGATCCAGTGAGAACAAACAAGGGCTATCAGAGAGCTTACAGGGAAGAGGACTGGGCAGAGGAAGAGTTCTGAAACAGAAATATCTTGTCTAAAGGGTTAGAGCAGGTTGGAGCACTGTAAAAGGGAATGTGTGAGATGTGTCTGGAAGGATGGGCAGGGGGCAGATTATAGAAGCTCAGTGGACTCTATAAGAATTTTTGGATTTTATGCTGAGTGCAATAGGAAACTATTAAAGGTTTTAAGTTTCATGTTTTTAAAAGATCATTCTGATTGCTGAGAATAGTTGGAGGAGGGCATGAAAAGAACTGCAAAGCCCATTTTAGGAGATGACTGCACTGGTCAAAATGAAGATGATAGTAACTTGGCACAAGGTGAGAGCAATGAAAATAAGATTCAAGATCTACTTGAAAGGTAAAAGCAATAGGACCTGATGATGTATTGAATGGGAGGAGTGAGTGAGGTAGATAGAGAAGGAAGTTTAGGGGAAAAAAAAATACATCGGGAAGGATTTCTAGGTTTTTCTGCTTAAGCAACTGCCTGGACTGGGGTATGATTTTCTTCACTAGGCAAAGAGGAGAGAACAAAAATTTTTCTTTTGTTTTTGTTGGGAAGGGGGCAACAGAATTTCAAAAGATCAAGCATTTATTAACAATATATTTCAAGTAGAAAAAATGTCATTTATATTTGGGTTTTGTTATTAAGATTTTAAAGAATTCCAGCCTGAAAATTATCATTTGTCAGAATTCACTTTCAATTAAGTACTCCAGTAACTAGAAAATACCTTCCCCAGATAATTTTGTTAATACTCTCTTCCAAATAATCTTAATTCTTCTCAACTGTGATATCCCACAGTCAGAAAACACAAAGTCAGTAGGCTGTTGTAAAGGTATGCACTGTATGAGATTCTTCTAGTCAAAATGATGTCACTCATATGGCAGGTTAAGTATGTCATCTACATTTCAACATTGAGGGAGAGTCAAGGGAGCAAGAAATCTAGGTCTGATCAAAACAACTCAGGTTTTAGTCCTGAAATTTCTTAATTTCAATAATTTTTAGGAGGGTTAAACTATTGTTTTCTGGGAGATGAAGATGAGATTCATGATCTATTTGGGGATTACAGTCAACAGGATTTGATGATGAACTGGATGGGAAGGTGGTAAGGGAAGACAGAGAAGGAAGGGAATGAGGACAAATACACCAAAAAGAAGGCCAGTTAGCATTTTTGCAGGAGTCATGTGTTGCTTGAAGAGAAAGACAAGGTCCCAAGGTGAAAGCACGTTGAAGAGGTACACTCTGATGAGTGGGTGCATGGGTAAGGTCTAGACTAGATACTGAAAATGCCAAATTTACGGGCATTATCTGACCCATAGACATTATTTGTTGAGACCACACAGTAATTACTTGCTCATAAAAATCTAGGTTTCTGACTTCTTATGAAAAATTGGGATACCAGCCATACTGGGCCCACATTCTTAGAAGGCAGCTCTAGGCTAAAGCTGAGTAATAGTGCCCCCTTAGATATGCACCTGCCTGCTCTAACCCTCCTTGTCCCTCCCTGTATCCCTGATCCAGCCACTCTACTCAATTCCACTATATGTAAGCATGTGAGTCTGTGACTCCTAGTATAAAACATGGAGCCCAGGAGCAAGGCCCAGGGTAGATGGGAATAGATGACACAAGTGCATCTCTTTGGGAAATAGGGACATGTGAAAGGAGGATCAAAAAGAAATATGTCTAGGAAAGCAAAGAGAAGTTTGGCTCACATCACTTTTGCCCAGGGGTGGTTTTTAACAAACATCAAAACACCTCAGAGAACAAACAGGATAGCTCACTGGACATTCTGGCTGTGTCCAAACTATAGCACTTCTACTGGAAGAGGAGACAGACCCACACAAATTTATTCTTAAATGTTTTGCATTGGTGCATGCTTTGTCTTCTCCAATTATGAAGAAAACATGAGCATGGGAAGTCAGAGTGAGCAAGGGAATCATATATCTGACTGAGCATGTTTGCCTAGAGCAGAGCCCCTTGCCTTCTCAGTGCAGAGGGCTTGCTGGGAGGCACTACAAGAATAGATGGAATCAAAGCTCAGTATTTGCATTCACTCGAAGGCACAGGAGAGAACTTGGTCTTACACGTTATTTTTTAGAAAACATCCTGTAGAAAATGCCCATTAAGCATTTCCCCTCAGTTTCACTCCCCCAGGGTTCACCACACTCTAAATGGCTATGCCTCAGGCCAGTGTGCAGTGGCACATCAGTCCAGGCCTGTGTCCCATCAGCATCACAACATTACTAACAGCAATCTCTGCGGGAGAAGAGACTCTGCTCCAAGCTCTGCCACTCTCTCATTCTGGCTCTGCTCACTCTAGGCTGTTAATATACTTTCTCTTCATGGAAGAAAAATAAATTATTTAGGTGTATACATTATGAATGCAGTTATTAAAAAAATAAGCATGCATGTTGACAAGAATGGGAAAGCATCAGCAGAAATAAGGAGAGCAATTATGTTAGAAAATATTCCTTTCTATCAGACATATGTTTTACTATCTTTGTTACATTAGGCTTTTTAATAAAATGTTCAAATTTGACAAATAATTTTAAAATGTTTTTTGTCTTCTGATACTACCTCTCTAACCCTGATTTAAGCTGTTACAAAGTATTAAGTGGAATTATTCATTCATCTGGCCAGTCAATAAATTATTTTTGGTAGCCTCTAACATATAAGTCATTTGCTAGAATTGTGGGGAATGCAAATGTGTAAGTCTTGGCTGTTGCTTTCAATGACACTGTGGCTTACTAAGGGAGAGAAGAAATGTTCATGAAAAACTACAAGAAAAGGGAGTCTACAGGAAGTTCAGTCTGAATAGTTGTATAAACATAGTATAAGTGTTCAAGGGAAGGAAGGGCTAGTTCAGTGGGGTGATTAAGGTGGATTTTCAGAAAAGCGAGCATTTAGACCAGACCTGGAACGATGAGCAAAATCTCACTAGATCCAACAAGTACAAGCACTGGTTCCATTCCGGGCTCCATTCCAGATACCCTCACAGAGGATGACTCATTACTGGTAACCAGCTTACAGAGACGGTTTGTTGTGGGAGCCAGGGAAGTAAGTGGTTAGACTTAGGAAAAGAACGAATTCTAAGCAGTAGAAACATAATTCCATGAAGCATTTCATTTTTGGAAGAAATACAGGAAAGAACAATTTAGTGATATATAAATAAGAACACTGAAAATGTTCAAACTCTGATCTAATAATTCCATTTCTAAGAATTGATCCTTAGGAAATAATCCTAAAGACCAAAAAGGTTTAATCCATGAAGATTTTCATTAAAATGTTAGTTTCAATAAAAATCTATCTAAAATAGTACCCTCTACATTTTCTCTCCCCTTGACTTGCTTTATTTTTCTGCATACCACTTACCACCCTATTACATTTCATTACATTATTAAATACAGTGTTATGGCATATTTGTTCACTTGTTTACTGTCTGTTTCCTTAAGTAGAATATAAGCTCAATTGGGTCAAGTATGTTAACCTGTCTTGTTTACCAATATATCCTCAGTACCAATAAATATTTGTGGAAGGAAGAAAGGAAGAAATTATACGAAAATTAATAGTTGGTTGGGCATGGTGGCTCCTGCCTGTAATCCCAGCACTTTGGGAGGCAGGACAGCTTGAGCTCAGAAGTTCAAGACCAGCCTGGGTAACATGGTGAAACACCATCTCTACAAAAAATACAAAAATTATCCGAGCATGGTGACACAGGCCTCCCAGCTACTCGGGAGGCAGAGGCAGGAAGATCACTTGAGCCTGGGAAGTCGAGGCTGCAGTGAGCCATGAGAGCATCATTTACTGCACTCCAGCCTGGGTGACAGAATGAGACCTTGTCTCAAAAATAAAAAACAAAGAAAAGAAAAGAAAAAGAATAATTAATGGAGACAAATTAAATGCTCAAAAATAAGAGAATGCTAAGGACATTATTTATTTTAGATACATTTGGTAACTTCAATTGTTAAAATGCTATTTATAATTAGAGCTTATACTACATGGAAATGTTTATGTATTCATGGTAAATTTTTTAAAAAGCAGACCAGATTGTGTAAACTGATCCATCACAGAAATATTTCTTTTAAAAAGTCCCCAAACAAAAAGAGAGAGAATACTGTAAAACATTTATAGTGATTTTTTTTTCTTTAGGTAATAAAAATGAGGTTAACTTTTATCCTTTATCCTTTTATTCCATATATTTTCCAAACTTTCCATAGTGAGCTTGGCATTTTTTAAATAGAAAAAAGAATAATAAAATCTTCACAACAACAAAGAAGCAATGCAGACAGGGACAGGCCTTAAATGTCAGGATAAGGAGTGTATATGTGAAGTATGCATATATCCAGCATTGGAAAACTACCGTGGTTTTTAAGCAAAGCAATCAGAGTAGCACAGTGATGTTATAGAAACAAACAAGGGATATGGAGGATGGGCTGGAGGGCAGTAGGACTGGAGACAGGGAGACTAGCAGGTACTGTGCTAGTTCACGTACAAAAGGATGGACAGGAACTGAGACGGAAAGAAAGAACTACCATGAAAAACACTGAAAATGCTCCACACACTTTGTTTTCCAGTTGAGAAGCTATCTTAGTCATTTCCTTTAATATTGTGAGATTTGGATGATAATTATCACCTCTGTCAGATTCCATGGTAGATGAAAGAAAAACAAAACAGAAACTCCTTTCCAAAGCTGCAGATTGATCATAAGCTTTGGCAATGCCCCGAGAGGCATCCCTACAGAGGCAGCGTACACTAGGACGTTGACAATTCTTCTGTTCTGTCACTCAGTAGGTCACCACATACAATTTATTACCATATACAATATATTACCTAACTCCTGTGAAACTTGGGGAAAGCTTCGGATAAAGGGAAATTTTCATCCTTACAGGAAAAATGATAGGCTTTCTTTCTTGATTTGGATATACAGACTCTGGAGCTTCGTGGTAACTGCTATTAACTGAAATGCCTCTTCCTTCTTAGGAGTATCAATATCTCCAAGTATTTTCCGATAATATGCACAAGCAGTGTAACATTAAGAAACTCTTAGAAAATACCTCTTGTTAAAATAGTTATATGCAGAAAACTATCCTTAAAAACACTTTTTAGCATCAGAATGGAAAGGCTACATATTCCTAAAGCCATCAGCAGAGACGCCAATCCTATTCATTTCCTGAGTCACTAAACTGGCAACTAACCCACACTACACTACCATTCCCAGACAGGAAAGCTTGACAGCACAGGCACCATGAGTTGAATTACCTGTCCATTGCACAAAAGAGCTCATATGGCCAAAAGAATTTAAGACCAATGGGTCAGTTTTACAGAAAAGAATATACAAGGAGTGAAAGATGGGGGAAAGCCATGCAATAGATTTATGGCTTCACATACCTAGCATCGAGGAACCTTGATCTTAAAATCATAACTGCTTCACAAGTGCTTTGTTTGAGTTGCATTTGAATGGAACTAAATTTTCGATGGATGATGCCCACCATTCTTTCAATCTCTTTTGGAGAAATGGGACGTGTTCTACTCTGTTCTCGGAGAAGGTTCATCACATGTGTAGTAAATTCATTACATGCCTGTAATGGGAAAAAAAAATCACTCCTTTGGAAACTGATATTTTATATTATCACATAAAGAGATTAACTCATCTGAATTTACACCTCATTTGCAATCACCAATAGCATTACACAGTGTGTAGGGTAAAAGAAAACTAAGACACTTTTAAAATGGTAGTAATAGTAGTTAAAGCAGCAAGAATTTTGAAACCGTGCATGGTCAGATGTGCAAGGGAGATAGCATTCAGCTGCTCTTCCCACCCACCCCTGTCCAGTTCCAAAATGATGTTTTCCCATTCGAGGATGCTCCCTACCAATTCCCATATACAAATAAAAATATATGTTAATTGTTAATACTAAGTACCACCTATTTTCTCTGGGGTTTTACATTTAGTCAACAAATGCTTACTGAACAACTACAAAGTTCAAACTCTTGCCAGTGCTGTAAGGGACATAGAAATGAGTAAGATGCAGGCCTGGCCTCTGGTGAGAAAAAATATATAAAAAACTAATTCAGTGCAAAGACTAACAGGAAGATATTAATAAGTTCCAAGGAAGGAATATTCTCATCTGTAGGCTTCATGGATTGAGCTTTAAAGAATAGGTAGCATCTTTGAAAGGTAGATAAAGATGGAAGTCAGGAGGAATTCCAGGCACTAGAAATAACAGTATATTGCAAGTTCAGAATATGGCAAGTAGGAATACGATACTATGTAAAGAAGCAAAAAGGATTCAGGCTTGAATTAGCACATAAAGGGCCTTGCATGCCAAGCATTCCAATGACCTGTTACAATTTAGCTGTAGTGCAGGCCTTTAGTGGATATAAGCCATCTCTGTAAAGCAGCTCAACTCTTCAAGAGATGTCCAACAGAAAATAAGGATCAGATTTGGGTCTCAAACTTTTTAGTTAACAATCCTCAGACATTGTCTCTTTCAGTACATACACACACACACACACACACACACACACACACACACACAGGTTTCCCCTAAAATTCAGAGTCTCTCTCTGTCACCTAGGCTGGAGTGCAGTGGTATGATCATAGTTCATTGCAGCCTCAAGCTCCTGGGCTCAAGCAATCCTCCTATCTCAGCATCCCAAGTAGCTGTGATGATAGGCATGTGCCACCATACCCAGCTAATTATTTATTTATTTATTTTTTGTAGAGACGGAGTCTCACTCTGTTACCCAGGCTGGAGTGCTGGAGTGCAGTGGTACAATCTCGACTCACTGCAACCTCCACCTCCCAAGTTCAAGCAATTCTCCTGCCTCAGCCTCCCAAGTAGCTGGGACTACAGGTGCACATCACCACACCCAGCTAATTTCTTTTAGTCGAGATGGGGTTTCACCATGCTGCCCAGGCTGATCTCAAACTCCTGAGCTCTGACAATCTGCTTGCCTCGGCTTCCCAAAGTGTTAGGATTACAGGCGTGAGCCCTCGCGCCTGGCCCCCAGCTAATTTTAAAATCTTTTTTTAGAGTCAGGGTCTTGCTATGTTGCTCAGACTTGTCTCAAACTCTTGGCCTAAAGAGATCCTCCCACCTCAGCCTCCTGAGCTGCTAGGATTACAGGTGTGTGCCACTGCATCCAACTTCATCTATATTCTCTTTGATTTATAAATCTGTATAACTGGGCCTACACTGAAATCCGGTACTGCCCTGGTAAATAAAGCATCAGTTTATACTCCTGAAGAAGAAGAGTCTCTTCTGGCATTTTTCTTAAAAACGCAGGATGGGAAATTCTGCATCTTACTGCACGGGTGTCCCTGATAGAGTAAGCAGACAGAACAATCACTGATTAATGTAAGATGTGTTTGGAAGTTATGATAATGTCCACTTCCCTACAGATATCCTGAACACTGCTTACATATAGCACACGATGGTTTTTCTAACTGCTCATTGGAGGACTAACCTTTCCTGTACACTGTGTATTTCACTTACTCTACGCTTTTCAGAGCTTTCCATAAATATTTCTAAGATAAGGTAAAATGAGTCTTACTATGTAAAGTTTTTTCAAAAATGTTTTAAGCCGTAGGAAATATTACATTCCTTGCGAGTGGTGACACTATGTGATACAGGATTCTTCAGAGTGTAGAATTATGCAATATACATATCTAATAAACATCTACAAATTGGTGGGCTTTTTAATACTACAATTCAAGAGTGAGAGTTATGTTGGTTAATAGCCATAAATTCATTATCCCTGAACCATAAGAGAAGAATTCTTAATCTGCAGTCAATGGATAGATTTAGAAGGTCAATGACCTCCTGAAATCCTATACAAGTTGTGTGAATATTAATAATTCTGATGAATCTGTGAAGTTTTTGTTTTCTTTTCAGATTCTCAGTCTATAATTTTAAAAGGTTAGTAATCATTATCCTAGGATATGACATAGTAAAACATTAAGCAATATTGTAGACTAAAACCAGAAGTTGAAGGCAGAAACCAAGATTTAAAAAAATAAATTTAAGATCTTCCCCACTATATTATCAATTTATTTTATTTTATTTTTTTTGAGATGGAGTTTAGCTCTTGTTGTCCAGGCTGTAATGCAATGGCACGATCTTGGCTCACTGCAATCTCTGCCTCCCAAGTTCAAGCTATTCTCCTGCCTCAGCCTCCCAAGTAGCTGGGATTACAGGCGTGTGTCACCACGCCCGGGTAATTTCTTTTTGTATTTTTAGTAGAGATGGGGTTTCACCATGTTGGTCAGGTTGGTCTCGAACTCCTGACCTCAAGCGATTTACCTGCCTCAGCCTCCCATAGTACTGGGATTATAGGCGTGAGCCTGTAATAAACAGTACATGGCCTATTTATTTGAGACAGTTTCATTCTGCTGCCCAGGCTGGAGTGCAGTGGCACGATCTTGGTTTACTGCAACCTCCACTTTCCGAGTTTGAGTGATTCCCATGCCTCAGCCTTCCGAGTAGCTGGGATTACAGGTGTATGCCACTGTGCCCAGCTAATTTTTTTTTTTTGAGATGGAGCCTTGCTCTGTCGCCCAGGCTGGAGTGCAGGGGCGCGATCTTGGCTCATTGCAAGCTCCGCCTCCTGGGTTCGCACCATTCTCCTGCCTCAGCCTCCTGAGTAGCTGGGACCACAGGCGCCCGCCACCACGCCCGGCTAATTTTTTGTATTTTTAGTAGAGACAGGGCTTCACTGTTTTAGCCGGGATGGTCTTGATCTCCTGACCTCGTGATCTGCCCACCTCGGCCTCCCAAAGTGCTGGCATTACAGGTGTGAGCCACTGCGCCCAGCTAATTTTTGTATTTTTGGTAGAGACAAGCTTTTACCATGTTGGCCAGGCTGGTCTCAAACTCCTGACCTCAAGTGATCCGCCCGCCTCGGCCTCCCAAAGTGCTGGGATTACAGGCATGAGCCACCATGCCCGGCCTATATTATCAATTTAAACAATTTTATGCCAAATTAGAAACAAGTGGTCACCCTACCAGTAAAAATAAATAAATAAATAAATATATATATATATATATATGTATATATCTTTTTCTTGAACTTTCCCTAAGGAGATGTTTATATAATTTCCAAGTTATATAACGTGGCCAACTCTAGCCTTCAGTATTCTCATGAGTAAAACAACAATAATTGAACTAGAACTATTCCCAAACTGGGATTAACAAATTCTACAGTTCTACAGCTAGTTCCATAGAATGTTAACTAATGGTCCAACAATATGGTATGTTTGGGATATGCTGGGTTAACCAAAATCTTAAAAAATGTTTGTGGATAAGACTCTTCAGTATTTCTATCCCAATATTTGTAATAAATCTTCAAGGAGAAACAGTATATCCAACTTTTTCCCAAATAAATGTGGCCAAAAACTTTCTCTCTAGAGTAATACTGTCCAATAGAAATATATTGTGAGACACATATTAAATTTTTAAATTCTCAGTAGCCATATTAAAAAATAAAATACAAAGAATTAGGTGAAATTAATTAACAATATATTTCATTTAACCCAATATATAAAAAATAACCTGGCCTGGGCAACAAGGCAAAATTCTGTCTCTAACAAAAATATAAAAACTTAGCTGGACATGGTGGCACGCCTATGGTCCCAGCTACTTGGGAGGCTGAGGTAGGAAGATCACTTGAGCCTAGGAGGCAGAGGCTATAGAGAGCTGAGATTGTGCCACTGCATCCAGCCTGGGTGGCAGAGTGAGAGAAAGAAAAGAAAGAAAAAAAAGAAGGGAAGGGAAGGGAAGGGAAGGGAAGGGAAGGGAGAGAAGGGAAGGGAGGGGAGGGGAGGGGAGGGAGGGGAGGGAAGGGGAGAAAACTGTTAATGAGGTATTTCATTCTTTTTTTGTACTCTTTGAAATCTAGTGTGTATTTTACATTGACAGCACATCTCAATTCAGACTAGTCAGACTTCAAGTGCTCATTAGCTACATGTGGCTACTGGTTGCTATATTCAGCAGCACAGCTCTATGGTATCTTGTGGACCAATGTGCTAGGAAAAAATCTTTGGGAAATGCTATGCTAGGTAATCTTTGATACATTTAAAAATTTTTCACCACCATACATTCACACAAACACAATAAAAGCCCATTTGACTTAGGAATGTCCTTGATGAAGCAATATAAATTATTAATCTTATTACCTATAAACCTTTGAGTATGTCTTTAATATTGTGTGTGTCAAATGGGAAGCACACAAAAAAAGCTCTTGTATTGCACACTGAAGGAGGACTGTCTTGAGAAAGAGCACTTTTACGGTTAAGTAATGAGCAGAAGTCAATTTTTTCATGGAACACCATTTTTACTTGGAAACAAGTATGAAAAATTATGATTATATGGAGTTGGGTATTTGGCAGATGTTCTCTCAAAAATGAAACAAGTGAGCCTTCCATGTCAAGGAAAACAGCTGAGAGAATTATGCCAATTAAAAAATTTGAGTTTTCAAGTGAAAATCAGAATTTTGAAAAACTTGCATCCACCACTGTAAGCTTAACAGTTTCCCAGTAGACTTTCTGATGAGTTCAGAGTTGATATTCATAAATATGATATTTTGACATTATATAATGAAATGTGTCAAAATTTGTAAGATATGCATAATTCAGTAAACCTGTACTTTCCAAATGATCAACGCATGATGTCACAAAAGCATACATAGGTACAAGAGACATTCAAAGTGAAAACCAGACCAGTGATCTTAAAGAAACAGAGTACAAAAAGTTAACTGACATGGTTTCAGGTTTCTCATTGCAACATACTTTTACAAAACTATAACTTGTCAAGTTTTGGTGTAATACCAAAAAAGAGTATTCACAATTATCTGAAAAGGCTATTAAAATCTCTTTTGCAATGACATATCTGTGTGAGGTCAAATGCTCTTCATATATTTCAACCATATGACAACAGTTGACTGTAGAAGCAGATATGAGACTCAAGCTGACTTCTATCAAGCCCATAGTGAGTTTGCAAAAATGAAAAAGCAAGGCCATTCTTCTCACTAAATTTTAAGGTTTTTTGTTTTTTAAAAAAGTTATTTAGGTTAACATATAATAGCTTGTTGATATTTTTAAATTAATTAGGGCTGGCCATGGTGGCTCATGCCTATAATTCTAGCACTTTGTTGGGGCAAAGTGGGAGTACTGCTTGAGCCCAGGAGTTCAAGACCAGCCTGGGCAACACAGCAAGATCTCATCTGTATAAAACAAATTTAAAAATTAGCCAGGCATGGTAGCACACACCTGTCGTCCCAGATACTAGGGGGGGCTGGGGCAGGAGGATTGCTTGAGCCCAGAAGATCAAGGCTGAAGTCAGCTATTATCAAACCACTGCACTCTAGCCTGAGCGACAGAGTGAGAATTTGTCCCTAAAATAAAATAAAATAGGCTGGGTGCAGTGGTTTACACCTGTAATCCTAGCCCTTCAAGAAGCTGACGCAGGAGGATTGTTTGAGCACAGGAGTACAAGACCAGCCTGGGCAACAGTGAGACCCCATCTCTATAGGAAATTATTAAAAATTAGCTGGGCACAGTGATGCACACCTGTGGTCCCAGCTACTCAGGAGGCTGAGGTAGGAGAATCACTTGAGCCCAGGAGGTCGAGGCTGCAGTGAGCCATGTTCGCGCCACTGTACTCCAGCCTGGGCGACACAGCAAGACCCTGTCTCAAAAAATAAAATAAATAAAATAATTAGTAAATACTTTAAATTTTTATAGTTTTAATTTCTATTATAATAAATATTGATAGACATAAGCCACCAACCCAAAAGCTTTTACAGAAGTCTCCAATAATTTTTAAGAGTCTAAGTCCTAAGATTGAAAAGTTTGAGAACTGTTGTACCAGGGTATGGAAGCGTTTCTAATGTGCACACATAACATTGCTAATTCCAACAAACCTAGCTCACTCATTATGGTAACATATATCTATGACAGGGCATATATTTTAATAAATAATTCAAGACTCCTATGTGAATGACACCTGATACATTAGCTTTCTTAGTTTTTGTCTGGCTGGGTTTTAACCTCTCCAGAATGAGTGTTTGTCTATGGATTCTAAAGAGCAGCCAAAGACTTATACGAGAAAAAAGGGTTAAAAGCAAAAAAGTTTCTGCATCTAAAAACTCATAATTTGCTAAAACATTTGCTGAATGTCTCAAGACTTATTAAGTGAAGCCATCTATGAATGCAAATGCTGATGAGCAATTTGGCAATAGCCCAACATTCACAGAATTCACATAGCTTTTCTTTAAACCAGTAGTTCATACATGATTAATTAGAACATCTCATTTATGTAGTGTGCACTTTAGCTCATTACTCTAAGTAAAATTCGTTAAGTATTTACATTTAGATAATTAAAATCTGGGTACACCCTTAAGAAAGATGCATACACTTTAGGCAAAGTGATTTTTTTCCTTTATACCACTGAAAGTAAATTACAGCCTCATTTCAGCATCATCTGTACCAGGTTCAGAGCAGAGAACAGTACTGCCTCATCACCTAGCTCCTTAAAAGGCATACATTTTTTAAACATATAAACACAGTAAGAATGATCAAATGATTGCAGTTGTTTCAAAGGGCCACCCAACCACATATTAACATTGATGCTATTTATAATATAGAATGCTCATTTCAAACATTTATCATATCTTACATCATGTCTGTAAGATGTATTAAAATAGACATTTGGAGAAATTTTTCCTTGCCTTATGTTTTCCAAGTGAAACAGTCAGTTACAAGCTTTCTGGTTAATGTCCATAATATAAATACAGATATACTATGGTTAATTGCAGTATTTGGGAAATAAAAGTATGCCTTGAATTTTCTGATTAGAAGTACTAGCAGAAGCTTTTTTCTTTTAATCCAGCTGTTGAAAACCACCTAGGATGCATTTTTGTTTATGTGTTTAAAACATACACTGCAATAACAGTTAACATAAGGCATGGAAGATTTCATCTGTTAAAAGCATTTTCAGTTTTTATTATAAGTCTTTGTCTTTCCCATTTTTTTCCTTTCTCCTTAAAAATCCAAACCAAGTAATAATCGAGGATTTAAAATATTTGGATTCTCAATAACATTTTAATGATATTTTTGGCTGGCAAAACTGTCTCCTCAATATCTGTACATACTTGGTTTACACACAAAATTAAAGTTTTCAGTGTTTTCCTTATTTTGTGGTGGGGCTCTTTTCATTGTGGATTCAAGACTCAACCTCTTTTTTGCCTTTAAGTTTATATTGTGAAAGTAAAACTGTAAAATAGACAGTGGGCAAGCACTGATTTTGGGGGAAGTTTTATAATGATCAGTGATCAGATCTAAAAACTGAATTGGTTTTCTGTAACCATCAAGAGAAGCTAACTGTAAACAGACCATAATATTCTAAAACCCACTTTTGACAAGAAAGAATAAATCTCTTTTAAAAAGTAGATGCCCCTCAAATTTGCACTGCAACTATTTTCCAAATGTCTTGCCAGCCTCACGAGTAACTCTAGTCGAATACGGTAGATTTTGTATTTACCAAATGCTTATTAAATCAACAAATTTTTCTTGTTTTGGGTTAAAAGTCTGCATTTAAAGGTTCTAAGCCAACTAGAATGAGACCAGTATGCCTAAGGAATAGGCACAAAGATGAAATAGCTGTTGTACCTCAATACTTCTTACCCAATTACATGGTTTAGGGACCTATCTCATGAGGGTTTTGTAAGGATTATATTATACAATGTATGTTAAAGTTCTTTGCACAGAGTCTGGAGCATAATTAATACTCAATAAATGACAGTTATTATTGATGACAATGAAAGTGGTAATTTTATGAAATTCATACTATTTTTATGTCATTACTCTGCAAGGAAGTCCACACTTTATCTAATATAGTTCTGCCTTCTCATTGCCTCAATAAGTACAAAAACTGCTTCCAAAGAAGTTGAAAAAAAAGAGTATTCAAATGTATTAAATAAAACAATTCATTATATTAATCAAGCTTGTGGTCATAAATACAACTGGCACACAGAGCCAATAAACTAGTAACTCGAAGGAAAAAAAGGGAACAAACCAAACCCTCCTTCCAGGCAAGGAAAAGGCCAGGCATGAAAGTCAACAGGAAGTAAAACTCTTCCCTTGGAATAATGAATGACAAATCCTTGCTTTGGAACATGAAATCAGGTAGTATTCTTTTGTCTATCCTGCTTAACTATTAAGAAGAAATAGCAAAATGGAATTAGGAGTTTACAGGCTACACAATCTCTAATGTGAAAATGTCAGCATTTTTAAATTTGATAAAAATAAAATCCTTCACAAGCAAAAGCTATTTTGCCAGCAAACCTAAGCATATAATGTAGAGATCTCGAAAAGCACAAGGACATGCTTTTACAGTGGTTTACATTTTCACCCATTCTCCATTCCCCCTGCAATCTGTAAGTCCTCTGGTAGCCAAATGCTACCTGATTGGTCCTGAGCACATTCAGTGTATTCCTTGGTTCTAGTGCTTTTTGCCTGATTTGGGGTGAGTTCAAATGACGTCTGTGAACTCAGAAAGCAGGTTCCCAGATGCTTGGGAAGGGTTGGGACCCTGACAACACTTTTGCCTTCAGCAAAAAATGTATTTCAATATAATTATAGTAGATAGCTTTCAATATGTCATCTCTATTATAGCAGCTGTAAATTATGAGTGAATTGCCTGTGTACAAGCATTTCTTCTGGTACAAGCAAAGTGGGAGAGCTGCATAGAGCATTATATATCTTTTCCTTTTTAACTGAGAAGAAATCTTGAAGTCAAATTTCATTTGCAAAAACCAATGTGTCCATTTCCTTTTGGTAGGGTGGTGGAGGAACCAAGAAAGACCAGTTCAATAGAAGGCCTGTACTTCTTAAAAACAAGGCTTCCCAGGAACCTTGGCTTAAGTTCTAGGAACTCACCTATTCTAACAGTGGTCCCTTAACCATAAGAACATATTTGCAAGGTACAGTAAAGGCATTTTTCAAAAGCTGTAGCTAATCAACAAGAAGACAGAGAAGCAACTAGGTTTGTCTCTTAGCTAAAAAGCGAGGCAATGTACCCAAGATGAAGTATTACAGGACAGTTTGCCGCAAGCTTTGGAAAATTTTCATATTCCTGCTGGGTGTTAGAATCAACAAGAAGAAAATAAAATGGTTTTGTTTCCTTTTGGGTGGCAGTAATATTCAAGAACCTTACCCTAACATATATCCCATGCCTAATATTTCAAAAGTGTTTATAAGTGAATTTTTAGATGGTTATCATCAAGAATCATTAAATCTGAGCCTATACAATAGAGACATATGATAAAAGAACAATTTTCTGGAGGGAAAAAAGACAGGATTTTAAAGACAATACCATCTCTAAAACATATACATAAAACTGAGCCTTGCAGCTTGGATTTAATTTTGCTCAAACTGTAGCTCTAGTCTGTCTGCTTAGCTTTGTAAATGTGGCTGTGCTTATGAGGTACTTTAATTTACTGCAGTGGTGATGTTTGTTAATTTTATGGCAATCTAAATCTAAACAGGCTTCAGATACATTTTCATTACAGCTTCATTGTGAAACACAGTAGAGTGAATAACTCTTAAGATTCCAAGGTAGTTTATTTCTAAAAGACTCAACACAATTTTCTGTTGAAGCCTTTGTCTTAACATATATGTTCTTCCTATTTACTATTAAGCTTTCTGTCACTCAGAGTACCCATGTTCACTCTTAGGAGGAAAAATATAATTTCTGGAAAGTGATTAAAATAGTTGTTTTTGGCTGGGCACGGTGGCTCACACCTGTAATCCCAGCACTTTGGGAGGCCACAGCAGGTGGATCATGAGGTCAGGAGTTCAAGACCAGCCTGGCCAAGATGGTGAAACCCTGTCTCTACCAAAAATACAAAAAAAAAAAAAAAAAATTAGACGAGCGTGGTGGTGGGTACCTGTAATCCCAGCTACCTGATCAGGAAGCTGAGGCAGGAGAATCACTTGAACCTGGGAGGTAGAGGTTGCAGTGAGCTGAGATCGCACCACTGCACTCCAGCCTGGACGACAGAGTGAGCCTCTGTCTTTAAAAAAAAAAAAAAGTTGTTTTTCCATCTGCTCGATTCCCATTTCAAATGCAAACCAACACAGGAAAATCAGAGAAAACCAGAATGTACCTGAATTATTTTCCAGTTCTACATGGGTAGCAGCACAATTCAATGAAAAAGGAAGACATATTTTCAGAAACTGATTTCAACGTCTGATTCTGACACTAACTAGATGTGCGACATTGGACAAATCACTTACCCCCTCTGAGTCTCATTTTCTCCTCTATAAAATGGAAATTACAATAATCATCTATTTTAGAAGTCCTATCCCTTCTTAGCTCTGTTTAGCCCTTCTTGTAACACCAAAGCATGTCTCTGAAAGGACCATCCAGATAAAGCCCTTGTACCCTAAAGAACTGAAAGGAAAAGTTGACCGTTTTGGGTCAAAATGCACCGATCCTAATAATTTAGGAGAACAACAGTCACAAGAGCTAAAAAAAAACCAGCCCCCAAGACAACTTAAAAGAATTAAATGCTGCTACATCACTTCTAAAACAATTCCAAACCTACAGGAGAAAATTTGTAAATTAAAATTCTGCTGAATCTGCCAACTAGTCATCATACCCCATCTATTCATTTGTCCCTACTATACAGATTTCATGTATCTCTATTTTTCCATCTGAAGTATTAAAACAAAAAAGGAACTATATATTTAGATTGTTATTAGGCTACTGATTATATCCAGAAATAATTCTTGAATACATTTTTAAACTCAGTGCTTTCCAATTTGATCTTCAATTAAAAAAAAAGAGATAAATGTATGAAGAACATGCATATACATGTATATTTTAAAAGCCAAAACAAAACAAAACAACAACAAAAAACTCTGGTGATTTGATGCTGTTATCAGCTGGGGCTAAAGTTACCTAAAATCTCATGTAAAATTTTGTAGGATATTTCTAAAACAATGAGACTCAGGACCTTGTCATTGACTGACACCAGCTTCACACAACTTCCACCAGAGTTGTATGGAGAAGTAAGGAGGCAGGTGTGAAGACACACGGCAGGAGGTAGTAAGGAACCGCCTTAATTCCTCAGCCAAAAAACTCGGGCCATTTGGCCTCTAATATTATATCTCTTTCCATGCAAGGTGACTGGTGATGTTTATCTAGTAAGTAGGTATGGTTATTTTAGCATAAAGTTATACAATTAGGAATATACTACAAATAAGAGTCATTTTCTACTGTTTATGCTCAGGGGCAACCTTTTCAACCATGACTTATTTTGTTTACTCTCAATTATTCATATGTCAAATCAGAAAGTGGGATTTTTTTTTACATACATACATACACACGATAATTTTTCCAAAATTCTTATTTGTACATTTTCCACCGAAAGTTATTCTTACAAATGAGACTAGACATACAGTTCTAGATCCCAGAAAATCCTATTCCAAAAATAGAAAACATCTTATAATATATTAATTTACATTACAGTTTAACTTAAAGATATACAAATTTTTCTACTCTCCCTCAAAACACACTCACCTCTGGGATAGGATTCAGCATGTGCTTAAAACCATTGTATCCAGAATATTAGAAAAGGCAATGTGAAAAAAATACAACGACATATTCAACTGAAACTATACAGGGAACACAGAGGAAAAAAAAATCAGTATTAAAACTGATCAGGGGTTGCCAGGGATCAGTGGGGAGGAAAGAATAAAAGAGAGGGATGAATAGCACAGAGGATCTTTAGGGCAGTGAAAATACTCTGTATGAGCCTATAATGGTGGGTACATGCCATCATAAATTTATCCAAATCCATAGAGTGCACAATACCAAGAGTAAACCCTAATGTAAACTATGGATTTTGGGTGATAATGATGTGTCAATGTAGGTTAATCAATTTTAACAAATGAACCCCTCTGGTAGGGGATGCTGATAATGGGAGAGACTATGCATGTGTGAGGAAAGGGGGTATACGTGATATCTCTCTTCTTTCCTCTCAAATTGGTCTTGTGAACTTAAAACTGCTCTTTAAAAAAGTCTTTAAAACACACACAAACACACACAAAACTCACCAGGACTCCCATTTCACACTAAAGTGTGTAGACTTTAAAAAGTACTTGCCTACATAGTGAAATACTCGTGGGTGAAATTATAGGATGTCTAAGACTTGCTTTAAAATACTCTACCAAATTGGGGCTGGGTACACAAAATAAGAGTGGCAAAATGTTGATAACTATTTATCTGCGTAAAAAGTAGCTGATTCCTTATTTGGGGTTGAACTCTATGAAATTACCATATTCAACTGTTTCTGACCTCAAAACTTAGCAATTTCATAGGGTTCAGTCTAATACTATTCTCATTATTTTTGTGTACATGTGTTATAAAATGTTCCATAATAATACGTTTTTAAAATTATCTTCCAAATGACAAATCTTATCAAATGAGAATTCCTCCAACTTGACAGCTTTTCAGCATTAAACTAGTAACTAAAATATGTGTAAAAAAGACCCACCAATATTTTACTTTATTACATTAAATCTAAGACTCACTTGTTTTTCCCTACATTTTAACATCTCTGAAATGTGAAAGCATTCTATAATCAGTAATATTTTATAGTTAAACTAGCAGTATTAATTTTTTCTTGGTGGTGCATAAAATAATGATGCAACTTAAAATCAAAGTTATCTTAGATTCAGTATGGTTAATATAATTGCTGAGAACTGGATTTTTAACCCATATTCTCTTTCTAATCAGGAATTTAGCACATAATGCCTTGCCTAACACTCCCTGTCCTGGGGTACCCATAATTATCTTGGGAGGTCTCATACTCAGAGAAACAGGCCAGAACCTGCTTACTTGGTGAAGTTCCCTATAGTCTGGCACAATCCATAAGAATTAATTCCCAGGAGGATTCTGGAGCTCACAGCATAGGAGGGAAAAGCTCACTGTGCAATGCTTCCCTTCAAAAGTGATTAAAGCTTATGAACAAGGCTAGTGCATAAATGTTAATTATACAGAGCTTTGAAGAGCACCAAGTGGTGAGGTGAGAGGGAAGAATGACTGCAGGTGTGGTAATAAGGGTACGTGAATGTGAGGAATGAATAAAACTAAAACAAGTAGATGAGATAAAATAGGTAGAGCTCCACCTCCAAAATCTCAAAGGGTCTTCATTTCATGAATCCAACAATTCACTTGAATTTTTGCATTGACCTTATTTATTTTGTAATTTGTGTTAACACCTACCCCTGACAGCCCTCAGAATTGGTTAGCATGGTCTAATAGAAGAGCAACAGAGGGTTTGTGTAGGACTATGAGAGTGGCGGCTGCTGACCTGTTCATATTTCTCCAGTTCTGTGTGATAGATTTGTCTGATCTGGGTCAATTTGGCTCTGTAATCTGAGTGTTCAATAGAGTTATCTGAAGAACCTCCAGAGGCTGCCGCGGCTGCAGCTGCTGCCGCCGATCCCCCACCTTTCTCAGGACCTGAAACCCCTTCTGCCAAAAGCATATTGTCCAGTCTCATTAGCTGGGGATCGGGAGGGTCCTCCTCCTGGGCTCCTCTGATGCTGAGACCTTCAAGGAAAGAGAGAGAGAGACAGAGAGAGAAGAAGCGAGAAACAGAGGACAAATAGTGTGAGTATTTTGTTTATTTGAGAAAATGATCAAACAACATCAGTGTACTACAATTCATGCTGAGAACTTCATTGTTCACATTTGATCAATAAGTTTGAATAAGTATGAAAATTATTTTCAAGATAATGTTTACATGCACCCTAGAATTTTAAATATCCCCCAACTACCTCAATTTACCACAGATAGATCCTTAGAAAAAGGTAACCCTGGCTTCCTTGAATATTTTAATCATCCAAGCTTCCCAGATTTAGATAATTTAAGCATAAAATGGGAAGAAGGTAAAAAAATGGAAGGTTTTAAGAAAGAAAGAAAATAATTACAGGGATATAAAACAAACTCATCCAAAGGTGGTCATTCTGTCTCTCTGTACAGTTGGAGAAACAGAATTAAAATTCCCTTAAAATAATTCACAAACTGTAATCGAAAATTGAAAAATAAACAAGATTAGATGAGCTTTTCCATCATGTGATTTCAGAAGAGGAATACATACATTATGAGGCAATTAGCTATACTTAAATATATATATTATTAAATGAATATTGTTAAGTGATTGCTAGCAAACTATAAAATGAGGATACTAAATACAGTATTAAAAATGTGCCACTGACATGGCAATACAGTTCTGGGCACAGTAGTCTCAATCTAATTTTGCTTTTAAATCAAGAACTTCCTAAGTGATGCCCAGTCAGCAACCTCTTCTGAGTACTATAGATCACAGCTGACAATTCATAGGTTTAATCAGGTCACACAGGCTTTCTGCCAAGATGTTTTCAACAACACAGAAGACAAAGTTTTAAAATAATTATCATGGTATAAAAAGCACTGGAGTCATGACAGCTGAAAATCAGCATTTTCATTAACGTGTAACATAATCTAAAACATCCCAGCCCAATTAACCTCTGTAACTCTGCTTAAAAACAGGTTCCCTACACTAGTTACAAGTCTTCTTGGGGAAGGGGGAAAAGGAAGTTGGCACCTTGCTTGTTTGTATTTGGATTCTGTCTTTTGAGTCTGTGCCTGTTGTTGTTTATCCACAGTGGTACACACTTTGTGTCTAGTGTAACTCACATGACATAACATCTATAAGCTGCCAAGTACTCAACTGATCACCAACTCTGATTTTATATGCTAACCTAAAGCTACCATCAATTCTTTTAAGAACAGATTTCATTCCTAGATGCCCTGAATTACATCCATGGCATGACAGAGCTCTTGGTTGCCTTAACTCAGATACACAACTTTAATTTCTTCCCCAAAACACTTTAAAGCTGTCACTTTCATTTAAAATTATACTTCAGAATAATTTCAACTGGATAATAAAACTAACCCATCATCATTTAAAATTATATCTGTTGTCTATTCAGAGGCAAATAAGGTTTGAAAACTATAATATACTAAGACAATATATTCATTTAGGAGAGCAAAAAGATAACTCATAAAAAGCGTATCAACACACTGCTGATAATTAAAAACAGGCAAACATGTATTTGCTGTTTCTTCTATAACTAAAAAGGATTGCCTAATATTGTTCTAGAACTGCCATGTATTGGTTAAGTTTGTATTGCTAATGTAAATCTTCAATTTTCCTCTCTTTTAATTC